>NC_056730.1:1103413229-1103698229 GCF_019279795.1 Protopterus annectens
TTATCCGCACTGAAGTACTTTCTAATAAATTATTGTAAAATGACAACATTCTATTACAAGACTTTAGTTCATTCTTCCAGTATTTCTGTCTATTTTTCCTGCATTGCATTTTATAACAGTTCTCACATTTTAAACAAATCTTAGTTCTTATTAGTTTGCTATTTAACATACTTTCCAACATTTCATTAATTTCTTCATTTTTCCATGAAGTCATATAATTCTGTTTTCTAATTGCATTCATTCTTAAAGGTGCCATTTTCTGGATTATCTGAATAACTGTTTACTTAAAAAGCAACATATTTGGCCCACATCAGTTGACAAGTAAAAATCTAACTAGACTAGCTGAAATCAAAAATTTCTGAAATATCTCACCCCATTTCCTTTTCACTTTTTTTTACTTCAATCAACTCTATAATGGGCAGAAGATGACTGAAAAAGCATATACAATTCTTGTACAATGGTAGAAGTCCAAACTCAGTTTATTATAGATACATAAAAACTGGCCTATCTTGTCAGCTTTTTTATACACGTTGTAAGAAGTGCAGAGTTTTATATATAATATTAATTCTTCTGCATACAGCCAAAATTCCCCATCACCATGCATTTTTCACTGATAGTTTGATTATATTGTACTGACTCCAGCTATGACAGGTCATGAAGCAATAAAGCAGCACCAACAGGAACATACAAAGAACGTGACGATAATGTAATTGTTCCATCAGTTAATGAGGCATAGCTCACGTAGCATTAAACACGCGGACTTCATGAGATGTCTGCTCATCATTTTCGTTGTCTATATTATCCTTTAATAATAAAGCTATCTTCCTGTCCAATACTCATTAATTACATAATAGCTCGTCGGGAAATAATTTCACCAAGATGTTGTCAAAAAATACGATTAAGTTAAAGCATGCATTTTACATCCATGCAGCTGATAGTATATTAAAATGTGTTACTCTTAGCTCTAGTATTTTGTTAGCACTGTTTGAGATAACTTCTCTCTAACAAATACAATAATTTTATGGACAGATGATGTTTAGAAGAAAAGAAGCAAGTTTAGCATCAAGTGGAATGCATGCATACCTCTCAACCTCTTAGTGCAAGAAATCTGGACAAAGCCTGACAAAATGGGGGGACAAAGTCCCAAAAATAGGGACAGATTTTAAATATCGCTCTTGATAAACTTAGAAAGTTGCTAGAGTAATAAGGTTTGTGTTAACATACATTTTCTGAAGGATTTGTAGTCTAAAACTCAAATACATGTCATTATATAGTGACTTCAATCCTCAGATCATACCAGTGATTTGTCAGTAAACCACACATTTTATGAAGAATAGACCAAAACTATGAGGCAAAAATCTGGACAGTTGAGAGGTATGAATACATGTAACTGTTATGTATGATAGGAAGATACTTTCTCTGGTGTACCCTAAATAGATCAATAACGCTCCTACTAGTTTCCACAGTCCTCTCTAATCATGAGGTACTTAGCACCATTACAAGGTTAACAATGTTATTAAAGCATACTCCAAAATGTAGGTACAAACCCCTCCCACTTTTTCAGAAACAAAGTATGTCTCAAATATGATAACTGCATGCAGTCACTTTTGGAAGCTCATGCAGAATGCTCAAGCATGTATCCCCTGAAACAAACATATGAGGCTATGTGAGCATTGCCAGTCCTGCAATCATAAGGTAGGTAGCAGTGTTACCACAGTTAACAATGTTCTTTAAGCATACTGCAAAGTGCAAAAATGAAAAACCTTCTCATGTTTTTCATTAAGAAGAGTCCACAGTTGCATTGTGATCAATCCTTCATGCATGACAACTGAGTCAAATTACTTTTGGAAGGTGAAGTTGAATACTGTAGTAAGTATGCCATGAAATAAACTAGTGGGGCTTCTGCTAGCTTCCTTAGTTTTTCAGAAGAGAAGCAAAGAGCAGCTCAAGTAGGGTGACCACTAACAATATTCTTTAAGTGTATTCAAAAATGCAAAAAACAATTAAAAGTCTCTCACTCATTCAGTAAGAAAAGTTTGCAGAAACAATACTTTCCATCCCTCAAAATCAAAAAAATCCTATTACAATAAAGTGATAAATATTGTAGTGCATGGAGTGCCATGATTAAGCTGAAAATCCTGGTTCAGTGCTATTCTAGCACAAGACCCAATCTTATCAGTGCTAAAAAGGGTGCTGTAGCATCGAATCTGCAGTAAAAGCACTAATCAGAAAACAACAGCAGCATGAGATGGCTTTGTTTCAACTCCTATATCTGTCTGCTGATACTTTATTGTCACTATTTCGACTCATACTGTTTCCATTTGACAGAGAATACTTAAGGACATTAATCGCTTCCCTACTGCTATACCGGCAGAAGACATTGCCTCTTTTTTTTTTACTTTGCGTGACTAGTAGTATGTGTTTTCGATATGGACGCCAAGATTCACTTCTGCAGCTTCGCACTCAAGGTGAATTTTTTGGCATCCATGTTTCAAACACATAATAACCCAGTTATGATTGTCAACCTGTTCATAATCCTTTGTGCTGACTGCTGTCAGGCAACAGCACTATGACAGTGGCAAATTAAGCTCAGCATTGTCATTATAGAAATATTTCATCTATTTATGTATATTTTGTAAGTAGATGCTCTGCAGTACAGAGCAAAAGTCCCAATGTAATTTAACACTAGACTTCAACTAGTTTAAAGAAAGCAGTCTTAAGGTTGAGACAAAATGCCAAAGATAGGAACTATCTGCAGAGTTGACAATTAGTACTTCTGGTCTCAGAGAATCAATTGTAAAATCTTCCATAAAGGACAGCATACAACTAATGTTTTTGTACCTGGCACACATCGTAATGAAAGTAACCTTTATGTGACCACATAGAAACAACTGGTTACCGATAATTTCACTGTAGTTTTGAAGTGAAGGTCCAGTTTAAATCAATGATGCATCCAATAAATAAATATGGATTTTGTTGTTGCATGTATTCTGCAAGTGACATAGACAAGCTAGAAAGGGTACGGAATTAAATGCATGTGATATTTCCTCTGAAAATACCTTAAAACTACTTTCGATTTAATGCAGTTTAAAACAGTGTAATTTTCTCTGGGCATACAAAATATTTAAGGATGAATTTTTGAAGTGTGCATTAGGACTACACAGTCACTTGGTAAATTATAATACTTGCACATGGAGTAACAACATAACCTATTAAGTGGTAAGACATGACATTTCAATAAAGGATATATATTTTTTCCAGAATAGATTATCTTAGGGATGGAATAATACTCTGCTTTCAAAAATAAGCAATACTAAATTAGATCAGCTTAAAAAAAACATTAGATTCTTATTATGGGAAAAGATTATATTTAACTAGGAAGATAGAATTGGGCCAAATATGGCTGTCACAGGGTCCTGACCCTAGGCTACATTTAAGCATAGAAACACTGAAGAAGAAGTCTTGGGGACTACTAGCCATGTTCCCTGCCTTCAAAACAAAAAAAGAATCAGAAATTAAAAGGAAAACAGCGCAACACATACATTGTCTACCTTTCTTGTTACAGAACTTATCTTATTGATTGTTTATTGACTACATTAAGACTAAACATTTGTTTTTATTGATTTTAGTTGCCAAGGTCAGTTGGCCTTTTTTAACATTCAAACTTTCTGATTAAGATACAATAGAGGTTCTTATTTTTCTAATATTTTAGAGTAAGTTGGGTATAAATTACAGGCAAACTACTTAATGACACATGAATTTGTAAAGGATGATATCACAGCGTTTCTTTAAAATTAAATGCTCTAGACACTAAGTTACTTAATTTTCATCTTCAGTTTGCAGTCAGACTAATGTTGTTATCTCTCTGGAGAACAATAACTGATGAATGTGATGAGACTACATTTTGATTTAGTTTTGGCGTAATTGCTAAATTCATTTTGTTTTCTTTACAATTTGAATTGATAGACTAAAAAGAAATTCACACCACAGTCTTCCTGTATTATTTCTTAGAGTAACTAAGGTATAAATTGGCAGCTTGCTATTTTGCTGCCATCACATCTACAGAAAAGCCTAGTGCAGATTGTCCCTAAACTTAATGGATATAGACACTCTGTAGGTTAAACGTTAACTTTCATTTTGAAGTGGACATGGTCCTATTGTTATCATGTAAACTGATTTTAACTGTTAAGTAAATTAAAAATACATTTTGCTTTCATGATAGTTTTAATTGTTCATAGGTTCATAAGTCAGTGCTAGGCTATCGGCCCAAGGGCCTAAGGAAGCCTAGCCAACAAGTTACCCTGGCTTTTGCCACCCAAGAAAGTTATTTTCCTGTGCCCCTGTCGGGCAGAGCCACAGAAGTGATCCCCAGGGTAAATTTCCTATTTTCCATCCACTCATCAACATTTTTCTTGAAGAGTGCTAATGAGGAACTCTGCTTGACATAGATGGGTAGCTTGTTCCAGAGTATAGGAAGTCTCTGGGACAGGAATCTATGCCTCCAGCGTGTCCTATTTATTGTGGTGACAAGGTTTAGGTCCCTAGAGCATGTAGCTAGGAAGGATTGGGATTTCTTTAGGTGTAGTATGTCCAACAGCTCTGGGTTAGAAATAGCTTTGTATGTTTTGCTGAGATCATCTCTGAGTAGGGGATATGCTACATAGTAAAGCTGGAGTTTTTTGAGATGGTCAGCATAGGGCATCTGTTTGAGGCCAGTAATCCTCTTTGTGAGGTACTTCTGCAGCCTTTCCAGCTGTTGCAGATGTCTTGTGAGGTACATTCCAAAATGGGAGTTGTACTCTATAATGGCTCTAATGAGTGTCGAGTAGAGGGGAACAATGACCTCTTTTTTCCTGGATGAAAACCCTTTTGTGATGAGGTGTGCCATGTAGAAGGATTTCCTGACTACTGTGGCAATGTGATTATCAAAGGAGAGACTACTGTCCACCTGGGTCCCAAGGTCTCATCACACATTCAGCATTAAGTAAACTGCCGCCTATGTGGTAGTTCATGGGTACAGAGTTTTTACCAAAGGGGACGACAATGCATTTTTTGGCATTGTGCTTGAGTCCATGGCTCTGACACCAGGAATCTGTCTCAGTGAGGCCCTTCTGTAGGATGTACACATCATTTGGGGACTCAACTATGGCTCCTAGTTTGCAGTCTTCTGTGAACTTTGTTAGCCAAAGACCTTCTGTGTTAGCCTGTACTTCAGAGAAGTAGATACCAAACAGGAGAGGACCCAGGACTGAGCCCTGTGGTACTGCACTTGTCAGTGGTTTGAAGTCAGATTTGGAGTCTGCAACTTTTACAGTGTGGGTTCTGTCAGTGAGCCGTTTTAACTTTTAAAGGAATAGCTTAAGACAGAAAAGGAAAACATACTTTCTTGTATTGTCTTAGAGTAGCTTGGATGTAAATTGATGACCTGCTAATTAATTACATGTGAATATGTGTAGGAGGACAGCGTGGCTTCTCCTTTAAAAAATCCAGACAATTGATAGATCATAGTTTAGTTGTATTCTGAAGTCATACTGTACGTACTGCAATTTTTCTAACCCTACTACTAGGTTCTTATTCTTAAGCTCTGCAGTCTTTTATTTGTCAGCCCATTAGGCAAGTTAAAGTTTAACCTCACTTTCGTCTTTGCCTTGTTCCCTGCTCATTATAATATTGACATGACTTTTTTAACACTTTATATCAAATGCTGTTATTTTAAGATAAGGTTTAGCATTAAGGATGTGGAGCATGTTTTCTTCTAAGGGTGACATTTATTGCTTGAAAAGCATTGCAAGGGCTGATTAAGTTTCAAGTACATCTCCTGGTGTAAATTGAAGTATTGTGAACAGTGCAAACAAAGGTGTAATATGCTAGATTACTGCCGAATTAATCATATGTGATACAGACTGTGAATTATACAGATGTGATACAGACTGTGAATTATACAGATGTGATACAGACTGAGTGGTAGATTAGACCATAGGAAGTGAGTCTGGAGAAGAGAAGGAGTGGTGAGTATATTGGGTGAGGTGTACAACTAAGGGAATTGTGGGAAGACCTGCTGAGAAGTGAGGGAGTTAAGAAATATGAGATGGGAAATACTGTGTGGGGAAGAGGGCAGAAATGGTAGAAAGTGGGAAGATAATGAAAACTTTGGCCAGAATGGGTAGATGGTAAATTGGATGGAGGGAGGCAGAGTGGGCAGGAAGAAAGATGGAAGACTAGTAGAGAAGGGCAGGCAAGATAGAGGATGGATGAAGCAGGAAAGGGCAAGTATAGAGTGGTAGACAGCAATCAGGACAAGGGTGGACAATGGGAAATAAATGTAGCTCTACTATTAGGAATGAGCACAACACTGACTAACAAGAGAAGGTGGAGAGGAGGAAAATATGAAAGAGCTTCAGGAAGAGGGAGAGGAGGGTACACTGGACAATCAAAGGAGAGGGAGATACCACTGGATGGGAAAGAAGTCTCAAAAAACACAAGAAAAGAGACAACCAAGAGGAATAGTGTGAAAAGGTATAATATAAAGGGGAAACTGATACGGGGTAGGGAAATAAGGCAGAAGACAAAAAAACAGACAGTGCTAGCACACACAAGTGAGGTTTGGCAATTGGTGACTCATTGACCCAGGGTGTAAAAGCCTTTTTATGAGAGATAAGAGGGACCAGTTTGCATTGAAATTTGTATCAGGGCTTAGACTTAGCAAACCATAAGAGGAGGTGACTATGATGGTTACCAAGTTGAAGGACTGGGCATCTGTATCAGTGCGCATAAGCACCAATGTCACATGAGAGCAGATAGCTGAGGTTGTAGCAAACTGCATTACTGAGGTGATGGAGAGATGCCAAGAATGGGGCTTTGTGGTAGCACTCTCTGAAATGTTATTTGTGTTAGTAGCGAGCCCACAAAGAAAGGATTATGAATTATAATGAATGCTAGAGGCAGTGGGCAAGAAAAGAGGACAGTAGACTGTTAGGGGATAGAAAGAGACCTGAAAGGACAGCAGTACTTAAAGATGAGGTGTAAAAGTAAGTGTATATGATCATATCTTTAAATTAAGATGAAGTAGAGAGAGAGAGAGAGAGAGAGAGGCAATGTCACAGAAGTAGAAGAGGGGTAGTAGGGATGGTAGTGTTCAAAAACTAGGCAGGAGTAGACATTGGCAACAAAAAAATTAAAGGCTAATAAAAAAGGGTGACTCAGAATGTGGTTGAGTATTATTACTAGATAAAGAAAGAAGTGCAAGGAAGGAAGATGGCAAACAGAAAACAATGATGCAGGAGGGGAGGGTGCATATTACCGAGATGGCAGAAATGTGTCAAAGGCAGGGATGGGTGGGATACTGGAGTGACAGAGCATAGGCTACTTTGGAGTATGAGAGGCAGGAGGTATAAACAAGAAGTGATTAGCCGTATTAAGAGAAATTAAAAATGCTGTGAAAGACCAACTCATGAAGAGGTTGAAGGAAAAGTGAGAGTCATAGCTCAAGGTAAGCAATTTTATGGTTAATATAAAAGCAGGAAGGCATTGTTAGTCAGTCCATATTGCGTATGAGCACTGGACGCACCAAGGTAGGAGGAACAGCTGTGGAAGAGATAAAAATGAGATGAGTAAAAGAAGGAAGAAGGTAATATTCATATGACAAGAGAAGACTGAGGGGGCGAGAGTTCCAGAGTGGAGAGGGACTGAAGGTTGACAGAAGTCTGGACTGTGAGGGGAATCAGACAGCAGCACAGTCATTCTGGATGGCATCCTAACCAGGACAGAAGGATTGGAAATGCCCATGTTAAGGCATTATTATCCAGAAATGACAACAAGTGGTTTAGAGTGGGAGCATAGAAACTAAAGGGCAAAGATAATAATATAAGATTTTTAGGACTATTGATTATAGTGAGTTGTGAAGAAGGTCAAATATGACTTAAGGGACTACTGGCCAATCAAAAAGTTGAACAAGGAATAATAATGGATTACAACCGCATATATAGGACTATGGACAATGGGCTGATGACATGCTTCTGAACCTCTTACTGCAAGAAACCTGGACAAAGCCTGACAAAATGGGGGACAAAGGGCCAAAAATAGGGACAAATTTTAAATATTCCTCTTATAAACTTAGACAGTCATCAAAGTAACAGGGTTTGTGTTAACATATATTTTCTAATGCATCTGAAGTCTGAAACTCAATTGTATGTCATTATTTAGTAACTTCAGTCCTCAGATCATCCCAGTGATTTGCTGGAAAACCACAAATTTTGTGAGAAACAGACCGAAAATATGAGACAAAAATTCAGACAGTCTGTAAAAATCTGGACAGTTGAGATGTATGGCTGAGGAAGAGGCAAAAAGGGAAAAGATGAGAAGGATAATATGGCAACATGGAATGTTTAGCTAGTGATATAGCAAAAACAGGGTACACAAGTGTTGGAATGGAGGGTACAGAGGGCTCGAAGAAGCACAGTCCCAGGAGGTAAAAACTTGTTCGGACTGAGTAAGGATTGAAGGGTGATAAAAGAAGGCAGCAAATGACCATAGGTACTGAATGAATTCTCTGCCTCAATCATTGCAAAGATAAGGGTGGTATGTTAATTTGGAACCAGGATGGAATGGAGAGAATGAAGGATAAGCACCAGGACAGAGAGGAGGCTGAGATGAAGTAAACAGTAGTAAGAGTAGATTGAAGCATGCACACAACACGGGCTGCATTCTAGAACCACTGGAATATGAGTAGTGCCCTAGCAAAAACTATAACAAAGATATTCAAAGATCACTGGCCAGTACAGAGCTGTCTCAGAACTCGAAGATGACAGGAGGGGAACACTTCTACAAGGTACAGAGGATGAAGAATTACAGGAACTACATGAAAGTTAGTCTAAAAACAATGTTGGGAAAAGCCATGCTGAAAATCCTGAGTGAAAGGCTGGTTGTTTTCCAAAGGGCAACAATCTCCAGGAAAACAATCACTGTGGGTTAATGGCCAGAAAGAGCTTTCAGTTCAGCCTTATCAGATTTTGACTCGGTTATCGAAGAACTCAGCAGTGGTTTACCATTAATCATGGTACACCTGGACTTCTGATGTACCTGTGACATACTCAGGAGGTTGTTAGGAAAATTACAGGGGATGGGCAAGACAAAGGCTTTTGTGGTATGGCAGGAGGATAGTTCTCAGAGTGCAGTGAGGGGTTCATTGTCAAGAATAAAATAAGCGACTATGAAAGTACCACATGGGCTGGTCATGGGTCCTGTATCCTTAATGGTGTTTATTTCAGGCATGTATAACTGAAAAGAGGAACAACCTTTTTATGGATGATGCAAAGTCAAGACAATCTGTAGTGTATACAGGATGAGTCTAAGAAAGGACTTAAAATGTGATCTAGGTAGGCAAAAGATGGTAATCAAGGTTAATTTCAATCAAATATAGAATAGTGTACATGGACCACAATAAGTATGTTGTACAGTATCAGATGGGTGAGGGGACCTGGTGGCAACAGGGCTGAAAAAGCATTCTGGGGTGTTGATCCTACCTAGACTGAACCTTTAAGAGCAGAGTGAATACAGCATGCTTGAATGTGTCCTGAAGAGGATAGTCTCCATAGGTAAGGATGTAATGTCCCCCAGCTTAGTACTGTGTGCTGTTCTAGAGGCAGTCAAGGAAGTAGGATATCAGGCTGATGAAAGTAATCCCTAGAAAAGCCTAAAGCAGGGTGTGTGTGATGGAGGGCGAAGGGCATGTTCAGAGAGTAGAAAAGCTGGGGGCTCTTTTTATTAGAGAAAAGATGTACAAACTCATGCTATGTGATGTGAAAGTGTCAAACAAGAAGAGCAAAGAGGATGAGAGGTGCAGGCATCAGACTATAGGGGACAGTTATACCTTGGATCTGTGAAAGTATCTCTCCATGGTGAAAACTGTGGAGTCATGGAACAGGCTTTCAGATAGGTGGTAGAAAGAGAATCCATGGAGACATTCTAAAAGGGGAAGGGAGGGATGGAGAAGTATTTTGTTAAATTCACATAAGGAACAGACTAGATACACTGCCCTTTCTACCCTCAAACAAACGTAATTTAGTTTAATGTGTTTAATGAAGGTTCTTTCTGTAAGCAATGCTCAATGTGTTTCAGTGACATTTCTACAACTAATATATTTATGCATATTTAATTTTTGTAACTTCTCTTGGTGTATTCACTTTCTGTCTGCTTTCTGAACTAACACCTCAGAGTAGTAGATTTAAGTAAAGCATTTTATTTGTTACCTAAGCAGTTATAAATGTAGCTACTGCAAAGGAGAGGCCACATGAGATGTTCAGAGGTGATCTGTGTCTCGCCTGCAAGGCAATTTCAGACACTGCTCTACTAGAGATGCTCCATATCCATAAGTCTAACTCCTCATGCATTACCCACTCGAAAGGCCTAAATCTAATATGCGACATCAACAAAACCTGCTGGAGAGACAGGTTTGTCTCCCAGAGGTTGCCACATCTCTGGAATAGACTTCCCATACACGTCAAACAGAGTACCTCGCTGACCCTCTTCAAGCGCAACCATGATGAGTGCATGGGAAACCACAAATTTGCTCCAGGGGGTCCACCTCTGTCCCTCACTGACAGGGGCAACAGGTGCTGATTGAGGTTTCTTTTTTGGGGGATAAACTCTTGGCTAGGCTTGTAAGGGCCTCAGGGCCATTAGCCTAGTGACCTCCTATGATCCTATGACACTGATCAGTTAAACACGAATGTCCATGAAAAGATCAAATGCCTTATTTAACAATAAAACACCTTACCCACTAACATATGTGCTAACACTGCAAAATCTGACTGTCCAAGGAATGCTGCATGCATGCTGTTTAAAGCAAATAATCAAGTGTTATTTTCTGTCCATTCTAAGACTGCAGCAATGTACCTGTTTCAGATGAGTGCGTTTACATTTTTATCAGAAAAAAGTGACTGTGCTCTTCTTGTTTTTCCTGAACCTCGTCAGCATAGTAGATAAATGCTTAAAATGAATGTGTAGGGTAGTATAAAACTGCAATAAAACTGTAATGGTGTAAGTGAAGTGACCTTTTCTACCAGCAAATGATGTGACTCACTGAGTGTGTGAAGTACGCTACTCATTTGTCCTTTTCAGAAGGGATCTTAAAGCAGCTATGAAAAATGACCTTGGTGTGCATGCTTTGTTAACAATAGCTGATTGGGGACTTCTTTAAAGGTAAATTGTGTCATCAGATTTTGCTTTCTGAAAATGATTCAGTGTTTCAAATTTGTTTGGTATGTTCCAGCTCAACTACTCATCATCAAAGGGTAGTTCATCAGTAAATGTCTGCAGCTGCACAGTACATGCTTTGCACAGCAGTGTATCACTTGCAGCAGCACGTGCCTAATGTTGAATGATGCTCACCAAATTATGCATTAAGATGTTGTGCAATACAAGGAACTTCATTTATCATCACAGAATAACTGAGAGGCAATGATTTATTTAGATCACACTGACAGCAAAATACTCAGGATCATATAGTATGCGTGAAATCAATACTCAGAATCATACATATATGAGAGTGGACTATTTAGTAAAGGTCATACAGAATATGAGACAAAAATAACTCTTCAGGATTATTTTGTGTCAGTAACAAACTCTCAGACCTGCACTCCATATTAGAGAAACAGGATTATACAATGACTGTCCATTAATATTCGAAAATGAGCACACTGATTGGCCAGCCCAATCAGCGTGCCCCATTGTAAATCTCAACATATACCAATGGAAAAAGATCAGGTCACCCGGACCTTCTCTCTGTTCACATTTTCCATAATTTTTTTTTTTTTTTTTTTTTTTTACAAAAAGTAAAAAAAAATCTATAGTCCGGACTCCAGACGTACCAGAGAGGCAGCATGGAGGCAATACAAAGAAAATTAGATACGTTATTTAAAACTAAAGATGCATACCTGATTTTCTTTGCATTTCTTCCATTCTGTCTCTCTCTCCTACCCCTAATGTAGCTGAAACTTTTTTTTTTAATAAAAAAAAAAAAAAGAAAAAAACGGAGCAATGGAGACTTTCTTTTGTCCGTTGCTTCATTTTCAAAGCATTGATGTACTGGGTATGCATCGGAATGCAAGCCCCATATGCATGTGCAGTACATCAAAACAAGGCAGCAGGATACCACCCGCCACAGAAGAACAGTACGGCGCCATTATACAAAGACATTATTTAAGAAAAGTAAGTATTTTTTTTCTTAAATAATGTCATTGTATAATAGCAATGACCGACTCCGTGGTTGTGATATATTGAAATTTACCCATGGTTGGCTTTATTTAATCACTCGGGCTTCACCCTTGTGATTAAACCACACCAACTATGGGTAAATCTTCAATATTGCTTAATTATTGCTTAATTTATACCAGGTGTGAGACATGACTACTTTCTCTAGGACACACAGTATGAGAACAGAGTACATACTTGGGCTCACCAAGTAGGTGAAACAGAAATACAATGAATCAAGCACTATGTAAGACTGCAATACATACTCAGGGTCACACAATATCAAGGAGGGGAGTGTTGAAATTCCTGGTCTGAGGACTGAGCACAGGTTTGGGGAACCAAGGTATGCATCCCATCACATTGCTGATCATTATTTATTATTTATAGACTACGGCTCACATCAATGGGTGGCACAGTGGCACAGAGAGTAGCGTGCTCTTTCATAGCAAAGTGTTCTCTAGTTTGATTCTCAGCTGGGGTGTCTTCTGTGTGGAGTCTGCATATCCTCATTGTGTTCACATAGGTTTTCTCTGAGTACTGTAGTTTTCTCACAAACATGAAAGATGTGCTAGATTGACTGGTGACTCTAAATTCATAGGATCAAAGGATCATAGGAGATTACTAGGCTATTGACTCGGAGGTCATTTTAAGCCAAGCCATTTTGACCCAATGTAATACCGTAAAAGTACTAGTCAATACCTAAGTACTAGTCAACACCCAAGACTGCCTATGTCTAGGAGGGTTGTGGACACTATCCCCGGTAAGAATTTACAGTGTCCCATCCACTCGTCTAGGTTCCTCTTGAACAGTGTCATAGAGGTGCTCTGTTTCACATGAATTGGTAGCCTGTTCCAAAGAGGTGGCATTCACTGGGAGATACATTTCTCTCTCCAGCAAGTCCTATATAATTTGTAGGCCTTATTTAAGTCCCCAGAATGGGTAGCCCTAGACCTATTTGATTTATGGATATGCAGTGACATGCAGTAAGTTAGAGTAAGATGAAAATGCAGTGAGAAAGTTAGGCTTTTATGTGTTTTTGATTCAATAAAGATCGGTGTGACACTTCAAACCGGTTTGCTCCTTCTGAGTGCCTTTGGTATACTTTGAGATATGCAGTAAGTTCATTAGGTTTGGGCCTTGGTTGCTTTGTAGGCCAGGCATAAGTCTCCTCTAAGAAATTTACTGAGTATAGTGACAGGGACTTTAGTCAGTCCATGTAAGACACATGCTGGAGCCCCTTGATCTTCTTTGTTAGAAACCACTGAGATCTCTAATTGCTGCAGGTGCTTAGTACAGTACATACCGAATGGGGTATTTTACGCAATTATGAGCTGGATAAGTGCCAAGTATAGGAGCACCTCTTTTGCTCTTGAGGTGATGCCTTTGCTAATCAAGTGAGCAATGTTGAAAGCTTTCCTTACAATGGTAGACATGTGATGGTCGAAGTTAAGATCGCAGTGAACCTGTAATCCCAGGTCCCTTACTACTTCATGGGTAGTCATGGTATTGTTGTTGATTTGATAGTGTGAAGGGACATTGTTTGTGCCAAAGTGAATGATAATGCATTTCTTTGCATTCATTTTGAGACTGTGACTAATACACTAACCACTGGTCTGCATGAGACCCTCCTGGATTATACTGACATCATTTGGAGATTCAATGATTGCACCTAGTTTGTTGCAGTCTGCAAACTTGGTCAGCCACAACCCTTTAGTTTTGACCTGAACTTCAAATATATACCAAACAGTAGGGTGCCCAGCACTGACCCCTGTGGCACTCCACTGGTAACATGTCTGCTGGTTGATGTGGAGTCAAACACTTTGATAGTGTCTGTCCGGTTTGTGAGCCAGTTGGAAACCCATCTTACAATGAAGGGGTTTACATTCAATTTGCTAAATTTATCGGTAATACCTGAATTTGGGATTGTGCTGAAAGCCTTTGCCAAGTCGAGGTATGCTGTGTGCACAGATTTGCCCTCATCAATGGTTTGGTCACACTTTCAAAGAAATCCACCAGATTTAACAGGCAGGATCTGCTCTTCACGAAGCCAAATTGGGTAGGATCCAGGCTTTAGACGTCACCTATGTCTTTATTTATGTGGTCAAAACAAATATGCAGGTATGGAAA
This sequence comes from Protopterus annectens, assembly GCF_019279795.1. Taxonomy (NCBI): domain Eukaryota; kingdom Metazoa; phylum Chordata; order Ceratodontiformes; family Protopteridae; genus Protopterus; species Protopterus annectens. The sequence goes on from NC_056730.1 coordinate 1,103,427,606, forward strand.
AGAGACAAATTGGTAGTAGCTGCATGCAATGACTCTAAATTTATTGAAAAATAACAAATTAAGCACTTTCATCCAATCTATAACAAGGACTTCATCAGAACATGGAAAAATTAATCCAACCAGTTTAAAACCCCTCCATGTCCAATCACATGTCCACAAACAACCAATCATACAGCCCATATTTAAGAGGTCCATAATGATACGTTCCATGGCCTTACAGATGAGGTTGGTCAGGCTTATGGGTCTGTAATTCCCTGGGTCTGTTGCTAGACCACCTATGTTCATAGGTTCATACTAGGCTATCTGCCCAAGGGCATTTATAAGCCTAGCCCAGAGTTTTGTGGCTTTCGCCACCCCTTTAGTTTGAAGGAAACTATGCCCATTATTTTGCTGTGCCTCTGTCAAGCAGTGACACTGAGGTAATCCCTGGGGTATATCTGTGATCTCCCATCCATTGTTCAAGATTTCTTTTGAACAGGGCCAGCGAGGTGCTCTGCCTCACATGTACCGGGATTTTGTTCCACAGCATAGGGAGTCTCTGGGTGATGAATCTGTCCCTCCAGCACGTCCTATTAATAACCGTGTCAAGGTTTAAGTCTCCCGCCCTTGTAGGTCTGAGGGATCTAGATTTTTTGAGGTGAAGCATGTTCATCAAATCTGGGTTTGACATGGCCTTGTATGTCAGGCACAGGTCACCTCTGAGCAAGCGGTAAGCGACTGAATAGAGCTGGAGTTCTTTCAGTCGGGCAGCATAAGACATATTTTTGAGACCCTTTATCCTTTTGGTGAGGAACTTTTGGGGCCTTTCCAGCTGCTGCAGGTGTCGGGTCATATACATTCCGAATGGGGCATTGTACTCAATCATTGGTCTGATGAGTGATGAGTACAGGGGGATGATGACCTCCCTTGATCTAGATGTGAATCCCTTCATGATCAGGTGGGCAATGTAGAAGGTCTTCCTAACTACTTTAGCAACGTGAGTGTCAAACGAAAGGTTATTGTCAACCTGGGTCCCCAGATCCCTGATAACCTCTTCTGTGCTCAGTGGATTGTCACCTATATGGTAGCTAGGGGTAACCTTGTTTTTCCCGAAGGGTATGACTATGCATTTCTTGGCATTTAACTTTAGGCCATGGCTCTGGCACCAGTTATCCATTTCTGTGAGACCCTTCTGAAGGATATCTGTCAGATGTGTTCTCGACTATGGCGCCCAGTTTGCAGTCATCTGCAAACTTTGTCAGCCATAACCCTCCTGTGTTTGCTTGTACTTCTGAAAAGTAGATGCCGAACAAGAGTGGGCCCAGGACTGAGCCCTGTGGGACACCACTTGTGACAGGCTTTCAGTCTGACATGGCGCCAGCAACTCTGACCCTGTGGGTTCTGTCACTTAGCCAGTTTGCAACCCATCTTGTGATGTATGGGTTTACATTTAAGCTGATGAGTTTTTCAATGATACCTGAGTGGGGTATTGTGTCGAAAGCCTTTGCCAGGTCGAGGTAGGCTGTATGGACAGCCTTTCCCTCATCAATGGCCTTGGTGACTGTTTCGAAAAAGTCAACCAAGTTTAAAAGGCATGATCTGCCTTTGGCAAAGCCAAACTGGGTTGGATCCAAAGTCTTCAAGTTCTCTATGTCTTTATTTATGAGTTCCATTATGATCCTCTCCATAGCTTTGCAGATCAGGCTTGTCAAGCTGAAGGGATGGTAATTTCCAGGATCGGTGGAGGCACCGCCTTTGTGAAGTGGGACCACAGTTGCCATGCGCCACTCCTTGGGTACGTATCCTGAGGTGAGGCTAAGATTAAACAGCTGTCCTAACTGCGGGTTTAATTCCTCATTGAGTTCGTGGAGCACACAGCCAGGGACACCATCCGGTCCCATGGATGCTGTGTTTTTCTCCTTGGAGAGAGCAGTTCTCACCTGGGCGTTAGAGATGTTTGGGGGGCTACAATCCTCTGGTATAGATATCCCTCCTTTTGGGAGTTTGCACTGAACCTGTCAGCCAGTATGTTGGCAATGTCTGTAGGTTCAGTAATTTTCACATCATTTTGAGCTGATTCTGAGCATATCTGGCAGTTTCCTCCCAGGTTTCTAACATAGCTAAAGAAGGCCTTATGATTGTCTTTTGAGTCCTTAGCGATTTTTCTCTCAAAATTTGCCTTGGATGATTTTATGAGAGCTCTTAGTTTTTTACTTATAATGATCAAAGGTGTCTTACCTTTTAAGGATTTTGCTCTATCTTGTAGTAGCTTCCTCCTTTTGTTGTAGAGCTTGTTTATGGCTGGGGTCCACCAGACTGGACGCTTGCCTTTGGTACAAAGAGTCTTTGTTTTGTTTGGGATTGCCTGATCCATGCAGTCCTGTAGGTGCTGGTAGAAGGCATTTGTAAGTGATTCAGCGGCTTGAGTAGTGTTTTCCGCCGGCTCGGGGGCCTTAAAGGAGACCACACTAGTCTTTAGAAGTGTGAAGTCGGCTTTTGAGAAGTTCTTCACTGTGGTCTTTTTTATCTCAGGTGGGGGCGGGATGAGGACCTCCAGTGAGATTATTTTATGATCTGATCTCACCAGTGAGGGGTATACTTCCAGTGTTGAACATTGTGATCCCATGTTCGTGATGATGAGATCAAGTATGTTTTCACCTCTTGTGGGGATGGTGACTAGTTGTTCCATGGCATTTGAGTTTATGAACTCCAGGAACGTTTGGGCTAGAGTGTTTGGGCTTGAGTAGTGATTCCAGTCTATATTAGGGTAGTTGAAGTCACCTAGTATGATGGTGTTTGGAGATACATTTATCCCCTCCAGTGTTTTCAGGAAAGCTATGTGAGGTTCCTGAGTTTGAGAGGGTGGCCTGTAACATGCTACAAATGGCAGAGCAGTCTTGCCTATGGTTAATTGCACCTGGATGGTCTCCGATGCATCGTGCGTTGCCACCAACCTTGAGGTGTGGGTGTCCTTGATGAATATGGACACCCCCCCCCTTTCTTGGTGTTGTCCAGATTTTGGGGCCGGAACGCATGATATGAGGTAAAAACCTGATAGTGCTGGGGTGCTCTCAGGAGCCTTGAACCAGGTTTCAGTCACAGCACAGACATCGATGTTCTCCATACTGAGAAGGGCCTCGAGTGCGTGCATCTTGAGGTTGAGACTTCTGGCATTGAGCAGCATTACCCTTAGTTTTTTTCCTTTTTTGTGTTCTAGGGTGGTAGGTTTAGAATTTGAGCCTTGCCTAAAAAAGGCACTATAGGGGTGGCAAGAGCCTTTGCCAATATCCGGAAGCCCAGGGGTGACAGGTGCAAGCCATCCCTTGTGAAGCAGCGTGGCTTGTCCAGCATGTCATCCCAGGCAGACAGACATTGGATCCCCTTTGAATGACACCAGAGTTTAAGCCAATTATTAAAGCTGATCATCTTATCTCTGTATTGTGGCATCATTCTTGGTGAAGGTAGGATACTGCTCAAGGTCAGGGTCATACCTGCCTGGGCTACATAATCAGAGAGCTCCTCAATGTCTCTTTTCATGTAGTCCAAGGAGGTACGTCTCAGGTCGTTTACACCAGCGTGGACAATGACTGAGTCGTACTTGTACCTGCTGTTGAGAGACCTGAGTGCTTGCGTTATGTGGCGGATTCTAGCGCCCGACAGGCAGCTTACTGTGACCTTCTCCTTACTCAATCTGGTGAGCGGGACGTCAGTGTGTCTGACTATGGAGTCACCAATGACGAGTGTGTCTGGCATTGTGTTTGGCCTTAAGGGCTGAGACTGTTTGGCACACTGACTGTGTGGTCTATGTGTTGCATGTGTTGTGTCCTGAGGTGGTAGTTGTTTGGGTGTCTGCTTTGGTGGCCTCTGCTGTTTTGGTAGATTTTTGATCAGAGCCTCCGAGTATGTCTTTGTGTGTTTATGTGTATGATTTGAAGTTGTGATAGTACTATGTGAGACTGGGTATGTGGTGTGTGTGGTTACCTTCTCCTCCTGTCTGGTCTTGCCAGTCCTATGTTGAGAGAGCTCAGCCTCCAGTTTGGCTGTATAGTTGCATCTCTCGCATGTATTTGTGTTTTGTGGGAGAAGGAGAGGGTTGTCTGTGTACATGAGGCAATTGTAACATTGCCTCAATATTCCCAGGTTCACCAGCTGAGCAGGAGAGGACACTAGCAAATGATCCCTCGACATGCTAGAAGGAATAGACAAAAACTTAAAAAAAGACTCCAGGGGATGTGGGTGATCGAGAAGGGTGTAGGGGAATAACTGTAGCTGTTCTCCATTCCACAGGAGCAAAGCCTGTGGTTAGGCTATGACTAAAAAGGGTACTTAGTGATGATGCTAGTTCATTTTTTAGCTTGTTTAGAAGACAGCCTGAGATGTCATCTGGTCCCATAGAGGCCGTGTTCTTTGCCTTGGACAGGGCTTTTAGGACATGTTCTTCAGATATGTAAGGTGGGGAGGAGTTTGAGGGAGGGCTTGTTGTAAGTTAGGAGGGGATAAGGGAGAGACGTTTTCACCAAACCTATCCACTAGCAGGTTCTCTATCTCTGTGGGGTCAGTATGCGTGATACCATTAGCCACTAGTTCTGCACATCCTTGGGTCCTACCCTTTAGGTTACATACGTAGCTGTAAAAGGCCTTATGGTTATCCTTGGAAGTACTTGTTAGGTTTCTCTGAAAGGAGCTCTTGGAGGATTTGACAAGTTGTCATATTTGCCTGTTAAGGCTGAGGAGGGTGCTTTTCCATTGTTAGGTCCTTGTCTTTGTTTTCTTGGACAGCAACTTTCTGCATTTATTGTAAACTTTATTGAGGTAGGGCATCCACCATGGCAGCTTGGTTTTATTTGGGGCTCTGGCTTTGATTCTATCTGGTACAGACGAGGTTATACACTTATGCAAGTGATTGTACAGGGCTTAAGTGTAAGCTTCAGCATAGTTACCAATTTCAGCTTGGGGTGGGGCTTGGAATTCATTTATACCTTCACCTAGGAGGGTATATTTTGCCTTGGTGAAGCTTTTTAATCTTATTTCACCGTTTGTGAGTTCTGGTGTTAGTGTCAGTTTGAAAGTGACTAATTTGTGGTCAGTTTTAACTAAAGAGGAGCCAACATTTGCAGCAGAGCACCTGTTTGACATGTTGATGAGGACCAGATCCAGAATGTTTGTTCATCTTATTGGGGTATGGACAATTTGCTCCAGGGCATTTGAATTCACAAAGTCAAGGAACTTTTGTACTAGCAAGTCTGGGCTACAGTATGTTTCCCAGTTGATGGTGGGATAATTGAAATCCCTCATAACTAGGGTTTTCAGTAAAAATTGGATTGTCTTCAGTTTGGTTAAGTAGGCTTTGTCGGTGTTGTGTTCCATGGAGGGGCATCTATAACTGGTTATGACTTGAATGGGGGTCTTACCCATGTAACCTGGACCTGGAGTAATTCCATGGAGTTGTCCAGTCAAACTAGAAGGGAGGTGAATTTATCTCTAAAATAGATTGAAACACCAACTCCTTTGGTTTTCACATATTCATTTTGTGGTCTATAGATGTGGAAGGCATTGTAGCTTTGCAGGGCTGGGGTACTGTCTGAAGCCTTAAACCAAGTTTCTGTGACTGCACAGACATCTACATCTTCTAGTAATAGAAGTGCTTTCAGGGTGTTTTTAGTTTAAGGTCCTAGCATTTAGCAACATGACCCTTATTTTGTTCTGGTTGCTTAATTACATGTTGATAATGTTGTTTTTGAGACCTTGCCTGAAAAACGCACTATGGGGGAGGCATGAGCCTTTGCCAGCATCCGAAATCCTAGGGGGTGCTAGGTGCAAACTGTCTCTGGCGAAGCAGTGAGGTTTGTTGACCATGGCTCTCCAGGCAGACAGAAACCTGGATCCCCTTGGAATGACACCAAAAACTAAGCCAGTTATTGAAATCAATTATTTTTTTATTTATACTGTGGCATCATTCTAGGTGAGGGTAGTATGCTGCTCAAGGCTAGGGACATACCTGCCTGGGACACATACTCAGAAAGCTCAACCTTGTATCTCTTCATACAGTTCAGCAAGGTAAGTCTCAGGTCATTCACACCAACATGAACTATGACAGAGTCATAACAGTACTTGTTGCTGAGAGACCTGAGTACATGCATGATTTGGCGAATCCTGGCATCGACAGGCAGCTGACCATGCCTTTCTCCTTGTCCAGCCCAGTGAGTGGGACATCCATGTGTCTCACTATTGAGTCTCCAATTACTAGAAAACTTAATTTTTGAGTGTTACGTCTTATGGGCTTGGTGGGTAGGACACTGGTGTTGCTATGTGTCATAGGCACTGTGGAGAATGAGTTAGTTGTAGCAGATTTGTGTTTTTGAGGTCTCTGGTGTTTCAGTAAGTTTTTTGAGAGAACCTCCGCATATGTGGATTTACGTGTTTGATGCATACTATGAGTGTGAGTAATAGTATGTGTATGAGCAGTGGTACTATGTGAATATTTAGTGGTGGTGATTTGACAACCTTCTCCGTGTTACTGTTTTGAGTGACAGAGAGCATGGATTCTAGATTCTCGATGTAAATATATATCTCACACTGTGTAATAGATTGTGTTATTGCTAGAGGGTTGTCTGTGTACATGAGGAAATTGCTGCACTGCATCAAGAGACCCAAGTCAAAAAGGTTGGCAGGAGAAACAAGGGTAGTCCAACAATCCATAATGCTTGGCTGAAGGCTGTTTTCACTAGGGTTGGTTTTTCAGAAACAGTCACGGAGGAGCTCAGTGAATGGATATTTCTGCCTGGGTTTTAAGGAAAAAATTTGTTGAATTTAGCTGCCTGGATGTGGCACACAATTGCACGGTAGTGCACGATGCTGCACGACGCACAAACAAGCAAAAACCTGCTCAGATCCAGGGCCTAAATACCAGAAGCTAAAACTTGAAAAAAAAACTCTAGCAAAATTCAAAAGGACCAATGAGGATGCTTATTCCAAGCCCTAGAATGGCCTCTCTTTAACAGTCAGGTCCCAGTCAATATAATTCTCACACAAAAGTGCAGATAAGCCCCTTCCAATTCAAGATGCCCTGGAAAACATGCTCAGAACAAACAAACCACTACAGACAGTTCCAAAAGCAGAGACCTGGATCTGGACTATGCTACAGCTACTAGCTACCCTAGTTTCAATAGGAAACACTAGAGCATGTTTAACACAGCAGAAAAATAGCAGTGACACTGAAAAAAAAACATTTAAAACAGCAGAAAATCAGCCAGGAGGCTCTAAAGAATGATTTAAACAGTTAACAGGTCAGTTAATTAAGTACTGCTTGGCAGAAAACCCAGAGGAAGCAGAACAGATAGCTTTAAAACAGTGAAAAAATATCAGTAAATACTTAAGAAACAGTGGAAACAACAGAAAAGCTTGCTAAACATTGAAAACTGCAATAAAATTACATTTTACTGGCCCAGTGTAGCAGACAATTTCAGTATAATAGGGTAGTTTTATACACAGTAACTAAATACAGTATAAAAGTAGGTGGCAGGCAATAAAAAGTACAGTAAATAGTATAAATAAACAAAACCACAGTCAATTTATGTTTTTTGAAGCTCAGAAGCCTCTAGTCGTCTGGTATCTCAGCTCAGAGTTGTGGCTAGTAGCCCACCTCAGTTCAGCTTGGTACAAACAAGCAGATCTAGGGTCTAAATACCAGAAACCAAAACCTAAAACACTCTAACAAAATTCATAAGGACCAATGAGGATGCTTATTCTCAGCCCTAGACCGGCCTCCTTAAGTGTGCATGTAATATCTGTGTGATATAGATTAAGGGCCTGGCAATCTATTTTCTTTCCTATTTGCTTAGTAAACTCTGTGGTGTCTGTTCATGGGGTCATTACAGGAGTCAAATGCTACGTGCCAGCACTGAATGGACAGGCTCCCATCAATGTGTCTGACTGTCTTGATGGCCTCTGGTAACATGTCTGTTTTTTTTATTCCCATCTATTTTTCAATCAGCAATATGCTTTCTGTATTAGTCATGTAGAGACATATTCTGTCACTGCTATGCCCCTTTCTAAGGCAACAAACTAGCAGTGAGACAATCACAGCAATAGACTGAAAGGGACATGTATGTTAAAAGCACCTCAATTAGCAGTTAAAGAACTGAATAGCACTCTTGCAGATCATATTAATGTGTTGTATCCACTGCACGTCTTGATCAGCAGTAAAGCAAAACTATGTTATAGAAAAATGCATATTTACATTGGCTTGCAAAGTGAAAGAATGAACAACTTAGGTAGCATATTATGCAACCACCATTTCAGTGCATGTCACTGTGCAGTAATACAATTTACCCGACAATAAAAATCTGTAAATAACAGATTCATATAGAAAGAATTATATTAGTATTTCTAACAGTGCAGGTAACCATTCCCCAAGCTAATGAAAGTTCAAGATAAAAGCTTTCTGAAAGTAAACACTAGGATCACATGACTTAGCAACTTACCACAACAATGAAGCAGTTGAAAAATATTGGCACAGCCCCAAGCACCTGCTGACATCATTGTGTGGACAGAAACTGACAGGAAAAACAATATATTTCCTTTGTCTGTGGTATGTCATGCAGGTGGAGACAAATTCCTCTGTCAAAGCACATGAAAGATTAACCTTAAAAAAGGGTGAGGGTTTTTCCTTCCTTTTAGAAGGTAAAGGCTGGTTCTTGATAACCAAACCATGCATGTATCATACTGTAGAAAGACATGAAACATTGGGGTTGAGTTCAATTGCAAGTGAGGCTGGGCCTTTTCTTTAACGATGTATGTAACACTGGCAACCTACACATGAAGTTGTTATGAGGCTAACAAAATATATTGTAGCCTTTGTCAATGGCCAGACAAATGCATGGTTGTGTTTTACTGCTAATAATCCATGTCATACACAGAAGATGACTAAAAATCACACTTTTCACTGTAAAGGGTATGCACTTTGGGTGTTCAGCACCACAGAAAGCCACCTCTAGTGCTGCATATATAGTTTTTTTTTCCCTGTCATAGATGCAGTACTACTGTTAATGTACAGATAATGTTTTGCAGTTAGATGCATTCAGGTACCACAGGGAGTTATGAGGTGATATCAACCACCTGTGGCAGATTTGTTACCACAGAAAGTTTCTGAATACAATTAACTGTCCTTGGTGTACTTTTCACACTCCAGAACAGAACCGCTACACAGCATCCAGAGGAACATAAGCATAGTCTACTCCTCAATATGACATCACACCAAGATGGAGACCTCATTTGTAGATTCAAGGTAGCGTTGGCCCTCTGCTATGCTACACAAGACTTTTTTTAGAATCTGGCCCTTTGACTTTAGTACCATAGACATTACAAACAATTTTGATTTAATTTTACTATCCATTAGTAGTTTCATGTTGAACATCCTCACAGCCTTAAATGGTGCTTTTCTAACTCTCTACAGGGCCATACCAGGAACCTTCCTCCCTTCTTCACCTTTACAGCATCATTGTTAAAATATCTGCATTTCTTTCTAATATTCTATTTCACAGGGGCTATCTCATTTGACAGTAATATGTTCAAAGTTCCAATTTTGTAAATAAAATTAGCAATTATGTTGAGGAAAACTATGGCTTGAAATCCAAAATCAACTTGTTTGGGCCATAGAATATGTGATTATGGATTCTGAGTGCATTACAATTGTTTTATCATCTGTTTTGTCTCACAACAGAATATTGGTATCAAGCAGGAATGGAAATCAAACCAGAGGAAAATAAAAATCAGGCAGCAACTGAATGTGCCAAAAAAATGAAAGAAAAAATATAAGGTGAAGGATCAGATAAGAAAGCAATAAATGTGGAAAATGCATAAATATAGTTGCAAGTACAGAAAACTTCTGGAACTACCTCATGTCCATCAAAATTTAATGCAAGATTGGTTTAGGAAAGGTGAATTTAAACCTAAAGATGGCCCAGGATAGAGAACTACGTACATGTTTGTTTGCAAAATCCATTGAACATGTCAGAGAAACAGACAAATGCATGCTTTGTAAAACAGAATTGGAAATAGTGGTAAATTTTGCTGCTGGGTATGATACACTAATGGCAGAAGGTCTGTATACTGAAAGGCATAATCATGTGGCAAAAGGTATGCCTTGGATGCATGCTGTCGAATGTTAAGATAGCATTTTTCCATACTGGTTTCCTATATAATGACGGAATGATAGTGCCTTGTTCTGTTATTTTAAGAGTGACATCTAGGAAATGTATCTCAGTAGATGAACTTTCCTTTGTGAACCTGAGGAAGGAAGTAGTGGATTCTAGATATTTCAAAAACAAGTCAAACGATTGTAGAGTGCCTTCCCAAATGATGAGTATATCGTCTACAAAACGTTTGTAGAACCTAACTGACCTAAACATCTCATTGTTAAACAGATACATTTTCTCCCACCAAAGTACCACTAAATTGGCGTATGTATTAGCACAGGGAGTGCCCATAGCCACCCCCCATTGCTGTAAATAACATAAGTCACCAAATAAGAAAACATTGTTGGAAAGCACCAATTCAAGTAACTGACATACCAAAATGACTCTATCATTGGAAAAAGATGTTTCCTTAACCAATAGTTCCCGAATGAATTGTATGCCTGTGTCATTTGGTATGGATGTAAATAGACTTTTTACATCTAGTGTGATAAGTAAGTATTCTTGTTGTGCATTTCCTAACTTTAGGGTACTTAGGATAGCAAGTAAATCATGGGTGTCCTTTAAAATAGATGGAAATAGATTCACAACCGGTCTCAAAGTACCTTCTAGAAAAATGGAGATATGAGAAGTTGCCCAATTTTCTCCTGATACAATAGGCCTCATAGGAATAGGGAAGACATTCTTATGTATCTTCGGTATACCTTTAATTAAAGGTATAGTGGGATGCTGTATCAGAAAATACTCAAAGATCTCTAAACTAATTTGGCGGCACATTAAAAGATCATAAAGAGTATCTTTTATTGCTTGTATAATTTTAGTTACTCCACTTAAAGTTATTCATTTATAAGTGTCATCATCTGACAGCATATTAAGCATGTTAATCACATATTCTAACAGGATCTATAACAGGGATCTGTAATAAGTACTGTATGTGGTAAATCACAAGAAAAGTCAGAACTAGAATAAAAGAATGCATTAGAGATGTCCAAGATGCTTCATTTACAGTTTCAGTAGCATTTCATTTTCTAGTGTCTTATGCACAGATGTTGATCCTTTGAAATTTTTGTTATATGGTATTGTGAACACTCAAATTGTATTTAGATGTATTGTGTTTTTTAAAGGAAAATGAGGCAGGACTTATTTTTGTGTTTAGTACACTTCAACCTATGGGGCTTAAGAATAAGCTAAGTACATTATTTTAATCTGATATATTATTATAATCATTTTCTAATATAATATGATTTTTATTATTTATAATTTATTATTTACTAAGATATTTATTATACTTATTTAGTGAACAGGAAACAAGTCCTTAGGAATTACTGTTCAACATTAACTGTACTGGGGGCGTTCTTAAGGCTTATCTAATCAGTTTATCTTTAATTGTTTTTTTTTTCTATTGGTGACAGATTAATTTGAGTCATTATGTATGTTTTGCATTATTCCAGTGGTAATTTATACTCTATAATCCTGTATTGTACCTCTAATTGTACTCTATAACTTCTACAGTTATTAAATCAACTAACTCCCTTCTGATAGCTCACCTTAACATAAGAAGTATAAACAATAAAATTTCCCACCTACATGCACTCCTTGATGTACACTCATTTGACATTCTATGTCGTACAGAAACTTGGCTAAAACCATCTACTCTCGACCAAGAAATTAGCCCTCCTGGCTATAACATCCTCAGAAATTACCGTAAAATGAAAAAAGGTGGGGGTATAGCCATTCTTTACAAATCGCACCTACAAATTTCCCTCATTAATGTGCTCCCATCAATAGATACCAAATCTGAAACCCTAACTATCAAACTCCAAATCAATAACTCTAAATCAATCTATATAATTTGCATGTATCTACCTCCAGGTAATAATACAAATTCTCTAGAAAACTTGCTTAGTCATTTCTCTACCCATCTACCCCAGGAGACCATTGTACTTGGTGACGTTAATATAGACTGGTCTTCTTGTAGTTCTCTCAACCCCACCAACCATATAAACCTCTTTGGATTCTCTCACCTAATTACAACTCCTACAAGAATCCATAAACCCACTAACAAGGAAAGCACTCTGGATTGGATCCTTATTAACAGCCACCCTTATTTTATACTCCAGGAATCCTCCCAGATGATATCAGCAACCACACACTTACCTACATTATTAAACAAAAAACCCACATTCCCTCCACACATAATCTCAAAACCTCCTGGTCAAAAAAAAGTTTTAACCCAGACAGCTTCTTAACCGAATTGCAAGCTTGTGACTGGTCACCACTAACCTATCTATAACTAGACGAAGCAGTTACCTACTTCAACACTAAATTTCTTAATATCCTAGACTCCCATGCCCCTTATCGCTCAACTAGAATAAAAAACAAATGTGCCCCCTGGCTCACAAGACAAACCAGGCAAAAGATACACTTCAGAAATAAAATCTGGGCTAATTGGAGATCTACCAAATGTCCAACAACCCACCTCCAATTTAAACAGCTAAGAAATTCCACCAAAAAAGATATTCTTAGAGACAAAAAAGATTATTACCTTGGCCTCCAACAAACCAATCAACAAACCCCACAAAAATTCTGGAGTGGGATAAACAAACTTCTTCAACCAGGCCACACCACCACTCCAAACCTAACCGGTTTCAATAGTAACAACTCCAACCTGATCCCTGATGTCTTTAATAACTACTTTACAGAAGCCATTCAAACCCTGGCCAGTTCTTTACCTCCTCTCACTGCTTCCCAACCAAATATCTGCAATACTTTTTTACCTACCTTTCAAATACAACCTGTATCTACATCTTTCATCTGTAAGCTACTTCAAAAATTGAAGCCTTGCACCCCTTCTGCTGACCAACTCCCATCTGAATACCTAAAAATAGCCGCTAAAGCCATAGACTATCCCATCTCTATCCTTATTAACAGATCTATCTCTGAGGGCAAAATCCCTGCTCTATGGAAGATATCCCATATCATCCCTCTACATAAAGGAGGACAATCTACTGAGCTTTCTAACTATCACCCTATTGCCCTACTGTCCCCATTAGCTAAGATAATGGAAAAATGTATTCACAAACAGCTACTCAACCACTTATTACAAAATAACCTATTAGCAAACTGCCAACATGGTTTTAGGCCATTCCACAGTACATCAACTGCCCTTCTATCCTTTACTGACTCCATACATAAAAATCGTAACAATAACTCATATTCCTCTGCATTATTTATTGACCTGTCAAAAGCCTTTGACATGGTTAACCACAACCTACTGCTAGACAAACTAAAGGCTCACTCTCTAGATCCTCAAGCCATACAATGGTTTAGATCTTATCTGGAAAATAGACAGCAAGCAGCACTTTGGCATAACATCCTGTCTTCACTACTGCCAGTAAAAATAGGAGTACCCCAGGGCTCTATCTTAGGTCCCCTACTCTTCTCCTTATTTATTAACAACTTACATACTAACATACCCCAAGCCACCTGTATTCAGTATGCAGATGACTCCACCTTAATCTGTACAGCCAAGAGTATAACCTCTCTCCACTTTCTCACCCAAACTGTTTTTAAGAAGGTTGAAGACTGGTTTATGCAACACTGCCTCCTCCTAAATCCCAAAAAACAAAACTACTACTCTTTACTCCTACTCATAAATCACCTGTTCCTTTCTTCTCTATAACCTCTAACAATGGTACCAACATTACCCCAGAGACTACAACCCACCTACTTGGTGTAACTATTGATAATCAACTCAACTATGACGTACACATTAACTCAACTATTAAGTCTGTCAACAAAAAACTTGGCACCCTGTATAGAATAAAACCCTTTCTTACCCCTCCTGCAAGAAAAACAATTGCCCAGACTCACCTCATTTCCACCTTTTTCTATGCCTCTGTTATATACACCAACCTATCCAAAAACAACCTCTCTAAACTCTCTACCTGTTATAATAGCATAACTAGATTCATCACAAGCTCCCCCTTTAAAACTCACCACTGCCTTAACCTCAAACAGCTTGGCTGGCTAGAACTTCATAACCACATACTCTATCAACAACTACTTATTACTCAAAAGATCCTATACCACCCTAATAATACCCCTATTCTCACTAATCTTATTACACCTTATACGAATCTACCTACACTACGCTCTGCTAACAAACTTCCAGTCTCCTCTAATAAAGCTAACAACAAAGCTGGGGATTCACTCTTCTCAAACACTGCAGGAAAATTCTGGAATCAGCTTCCTGCTGACTTAACTTCCCTTGCTTCTACTTCTCTTTTTAAAAAAACATCTTAAAGAACATCTCAAAGCTCATTGGCTCTGTCCATGCACTAACCCAGATTGACATCTTTTCTCACTTCTATCCATAACCCTATACACGACTACTAAAACCTCTACCTCCAAATTGACTTACTACTATTGACTCTTACTCAGGAATTTTAAAATAATATATATATTCTTTTCCCTTTTCTAAGACTTGCTTATACCTTCTACTGTGAGTTGCAGAATTGTTTAGTTTAATTTCCACTAAAAGTGTTTAGTTTTACAAATTTATTTTATAACTGTTCTCTATCAGAGTGCTAACTCTGTATTGTACTTCTCATAGTTATATGCATTGTTAATTTCCCATTTTTTTTTTTGCTTGGAGCTTTTCTCCCCAGGCCTCTACTGAAAATGGACATATATCTAGCTAGACTAGCCCGGTCAACAAATGTAAAATAAATAAAATAAAATAAAATAAAATAATAAATTTGAAGGTGGAATGCTTAGATATTAACTGAATTGAGTTAAAACATTTTTTTTTTCTTCTACAACTTCAATTGTGTTCTATGGATTGTGTTTTATTGACAAAAGAAAAACATTACAAATCAATAAAGTCCACATTTAGAGCACACAAATCAAGTCCAATCAATCATTTTAAGCAAAATGTGTTTTTTTAAAGAAAGAGTGGACTAAGTAGTTGTAGAAGTTTCTAACTTTTTTGCTGTAATCATTCAATCCTTTTAACTGAAGAATGACCTGTTAATCACCTGTTTGTCAAAAAAGTAGTCAAATTTACTCATTCATTAACTAGTAAAACTGTGCAACATCACAATAGTGAACCATGCTCCCAACAACAACACATACACCTGCACAGGAGGGACATAATTTAAAAAACAAAAAAAATACTTTTTTGCTTTCTAGTAAATATGTAGAGAGCCAGTAAGCAAATCTCTGAATATGCATATATGTTAATAGAGATAGTAACCCAGAAAAGACCTAAAGACTTTGTACACTTTCAAACCCTCCCCTGCACTCCATGTAAACCTATATAACTAACTTTGAGACTGCACATTGGAGTAACTGCTGCTCAAGATACTGTCACACAAACACATAGTCCAAAAATCCTTAACATAGTCTGCACAGAGCACTATCACGCACATACTCCCCCCCCCAAAAAAAAAACACAAATGTAGGGCGTAAAAGTGATTGATGAGTAAGACTGCTCATGTATGTTAAGGTGGAGTCCAAATATCTTATATTGACACTTCTCAATACATACATACAGCTGTACAGTCTTTGAGGTCTGTGTCTATATATGTCTATGTATAAAAGTGGTAAGCAGAGCATGTCACTCAGCCCCATCCATATGTAAGCAGCACTCCATTGTTGACCAGGTCTTACTGTAGGCAAAAAGCAGACAAACACATCCAGAATCTGTTAATCAACTATATCACAAGTCCATCCACAAGCTACACATTGCCAAGTTCATAATTTCCTAGAGGGCTCAGGTCATCTTTCATAGGTTTATAAGTTCATAGGTGTGTACTAGGCTAATGGCCCTGGGGCTGTTACAAGCCCAGCCCCTAGGATTACCCTTGCATCATGCCACCTGACCTTAGTTCCCAGTGCCTCTGTTGAGTAGAGCCACTGGAGTGATCCCTGGGGTGAATTTTCTATTTCCCATCCACTCATCAAGAATTGTCTTGAAGCGGGACAGTGAAGTACTCTGTTTGACATGTATGAAAAGTCTATTCCTTAGCCTTTCCCTCCAGCATGTTCTGCTGATTGTGGTAATGAGGTTGAGGTCTCTGGAGGATGTGGTGCAGAAGGATTGGAATTTCTTTAGATGTAGCATTTCTAACAGAGCTGGATCAGACATGGCTTTGTAAGTCAAGCAGAGATTGCCTCTAAATAGGCAATATGAGACAGAGAATAGTTGGAGTTTTTTGAGTCTGTTCATATAGGACAAGTATTTAAGGCCTAGGATCCTCTTTGTGAGGTACTTTTGCAGCCTCTCCAGTTGTTAGATGTCAAGCACATCATAAGCCCATCCTTAAAGTATGTAGACCAACCAGTTCACCATCCCCTATTTGACTTGAATCATCTGTCACTATAGTAATATCTTGCATCACTTCCATCTTCTGACAACCAGTTTGCCCCGAGCAGTCAACCAAACATCCTTCTCTCTCTGTATATATATATATATATATATATATATATATATATATATATATATATATACACACAGAGAGAGAGAGAGATACAGAAAAATGTTCATTTTATGTTAGCAAGCACCTCTTATGCATTGTACCACTTCATATATAGAGTAGTGTGGTCCTTTTTATATAAACTACTAACTTTCACTGGGTTCCTCTTACATATATTAACGTCTGCATATGTCGCAAGCATCTACCTCTTATATATAAAGAGTAGCTCAAAGTTAATAGCACCATCTTACTAGTTTAGTCACTTCAGTCCCTGTAAGTTTCTGAACTCATGTACACAGTCTTGTGAACTGCTCCATCTCCTACACATTGTTTATATCATGTTAAGACATGCTTGCATATATCTATTCCACTAGCATGTCTTGCACAAATAGAGAGAGGTGGTGATCCTAGTAAATACTCTCAGTGACAAGTGCTCTACTATTGAGTGCAGTAATGAGAGAGTTCTGTCAGGCATTGATGGGATGACCTGCAATTTAATACAAGCACCATTTTTTCAGTATATTCTTAATAGTTTGAATTGTTCTTTCAACATGTCCAGTCCCTTGTGGATAATGAGGACTTCATGTGAGAAATCAAACTTCCCAGTTTTGTGAAAAATTATGAAAGTCTGTACAGCAAAACTGTAGATCACTCACTGAAATAAATCCTTTCAATGTGTCATAATAAGAAGCTATAATTTTAAGCACACTAATCACTCTAGTGTTTGATGTGCTTTTCTGTTGAACAACATTTGGGTATTTTGATTAATAATCACACAAACTAAATAATGTTGCACTACAAATGGTATGTTCTTCATGATAGACCACAATAATCTTAGAACATTGAGTAATATCACCTCTTCTTTTATGGTTTGATATCTAAACATGGCAAAATCTCACTGTTATGAATGTGTGGATTTCCACTGACATCTTTAACCAAAATAAGACATCTTATGCCATTTCTTTATTTTGTTTTATGCCCATATGAGATTCACAGATTTTTATGTAGCAGTTGCTGAATCATTTGACTAGTGACTATTAAAATGCATCACAGTATGAAAAATAAGTTCTATGACACTGAGGACATTAGCCATCAATTCATGAAAACTTTTTTTAGTTATATTATTCCCATGTCTTCTCTCCATCTCTCAGAATATGACTCAAATATTTGAGATGAACTATCCAAATCTGCCATCTGGCTTTGTTAAGTAACAGGCCTTTTTATCTCAGTCTGGCATGTGGTTTAATCATTTCAATTATATGTTTTTGTTCCATAGCACTCCAAAAGCTAACCATCTATGAGATCCACAATGCTATCTAAGCCTGAAAAAAAAATCAACTGCCCTTTGAAAATTTTCTGGTGCTGAAGACATCCCAAAAAGTAGCTTCAGAAATCTGTATCTTATCAAAGGAGTATTAAATGTGCATCATTCTAAACTAGTTTCATCCAGATGTATCTGTCTCCAAGTTAACTTAAACTTGTCCTAAGTCAAAAAAATAATAAAAAATACATAATATATCATTTGAATTATTGTACAGAATTATTAAGTATTCAAAAGTAATCCAAGCAGGGTAGGCAGTCTTTTTCTAGTCGAAAATCCTTTATTACGTACACAGACAAGTGATCCAAGTAAAACAAAAATAACAGAGTAATAGTTTCCTCAAAAGATTTCTAACTATATATATATATATATATATATATATATATATATATATATATATATATATATATATATATATACTTTTATCAGGCAAGGGAGTGGTTTATTGTGCCGTAAAACAAAGTGTTATTGGTATACATGTAAAATTCACATCCCTTCCCCCATCAGTGTGACATTCGAGGTGGTCCTGCCCTACTTAGTAGCTGTCATAATAATATATATTGGCAACCTCCAAACACTCAACCCCACACAATTTGGCTTTGTCAAGGGGAGGTCATGTCTGTTAAATCTGATCGACTTCTTTAAGACAGTCACCAAAGCAATGGATGAGGGGAAAATGGTGCACACTGACTACCTTGACTTGGCCAAAGCCTTTGACACTATTCCCCACTTGGGCATAATAAATAAACTCTTTCAACTAGCCATCAATTCATATATTACCAGATGGGTAGCAAACTGACTCACTGATAGAACCCACCTAATCAAAATAGGGGAAGCCACCTCAAGCAGTAGACCTGTAATGAGCAGTGTACACCAGGGATTGGTCTTGGGGCCTCTGTTATTCAGGATATATTTCACTGTGGTGCAGGCCAAAACCAGTGGACTATGGCTTATCAAGTTTGCAAATTTCTGCAAGCTGGGTCCGGTCATCAATTCCCCAAGTAATGTGGACATCCTCCAAGAAGGTCTCACCCAAAGAAATGACTGGTGCCAGAACAAGTTGAATGCCAAAAAAATGCATCATCATCCCCTTTGGGGAGAGTGATGTCCCCACATATCACATTAATAACAAAGTCATAAGCATGCAGTCAGTTGTGAGGGATTTGGGCACCCAGGTTGATAGCAACTTGACATTTGACCACCATGTTGCTTCTGTTGTATGGAAAGCTTTCTACATGGCCCACCTCATAAGTAAGAGTATCTCATCCAGGGACAAGGAGATCATAACATCCCTGTATTCTTCCTTTATAAGGCCAATAATTGAGTATAATGCCCCCTTCGGCATGTACCTTGCAAAGCACATGCAGCAGCTGGAGAGACCACAGAGGTTCCTCACCAGGAGAATCCAGGTCCTCAAATATCTACCATACACAGATGAGCTAAAAGCCCTATCCCTCTAGTCAGTTTCATACAGACTCCTCAGAGGTGACCTCTGTCTGGCATACAAAGCAATCTCAGACCCCACGTTGATGGGACTGCTGCATATCCACAAGTCAAGCTCCACTCGAGTAACCCACACACACAACCTCATCCTGGTCTGTGACATCAATAGGACTTGGTGGGACAGATTTATGCCCCAGAGACTCCCTCATTTGCGGAATAGACTCCCTCTCCATGTCAAGCAGAGTATCTCATTATCCCTTTTTAAGTGCAACCTTGATAACTGGATAGGAAACAGAACATACACCCATAGTATTCCACCTGCATCCCTGCTGGACAGGGGCTTTGCATGCTGACTTATCTAAACATGGGCTAAACTCTTAGCTAGACTTATAAGGGCCTCAGGGCCATTAGCCTAGTAACTTCCTATGATCCTCTGATCCTATGGTGCCCTTCTCTTCTTTTTTCCCATCATTTTCACCTTTTCCTTTTTGTTGCTCTCTCTCCATCTTCACCTTTTTCCATTCCTCCTTCAGCCATAAAAAGTTAGACTGCACTGCTTTTGGTATGCCATATTGTTCTAAAGTTTTGAATACCTTCTTCTTCTACCCTGTCCACTTAACAGAGTTGCATCTTCTTTTATTCCCCCCCCTAGACTTATTATTTCCCCTCCTGATTTCTTACAAAGGTTTCCCCCAACCATTTTCCTCATAACTTTTGCCCATTGTTTTCTCTCCAAATAAAGTTGCCTAGCTCCTTCATTACTCTCAGACTTTTCTTCCTGACACTTTCTCTCCAATCTCTGTCTCCCTCTCCCTCTCTTTCTATGTCATTATCTGGTATGTTACATTGCAGGCAAGGACATATGTGGGTAGATATCTTCATCCCACCCCCTCATCCTTCTACCTGTCCTTAAATTATTTCTCTTTAGCCTCTTCCTTCTTCCCATTTTTCATTCAGTCTTCTATCTTTTTATGCTTTACAGTTTTCTCTCCACTGTGTCTGCTTGAATGTTCCTTAGCATATGCAATATTACAGCGAGTACAATTATTCTGACAACATTCACCCACTCTAATATTTCCTTCCCTCCTCTCTCCAGTGTTTTTTTCCATTTTCCCTCTTATTTCTTATAGGGTTTCCTTTACAGTCTCTTTTATGTTGCACCCCACATATAACCATTAGTATTTAGGGATTTCTGTCTCTTTCATGCCCCACACCTCATCTTCCCCTCTCTGTTCCCTATCCTGGCTAACACTATCTTTTTTTCTATTTGCAGTGCAGACCTGAGACTGCTTATAACATCCTGAAAACTGGACCTACTGCTCCTAGAGATGCCTCCATATTCCCCTGACAACAACATATAGTCATATCTGTACATCAGGAATTGAGACTCTGTCTACTATATCCTTTTCAGCTCATCCAATTTTTCTCCTTACCCAAGTCGCTATTTTTCTACCATGAATGTAAATAGTCCAAGAGATAGTGGACATCCTGTCTCATTCCCTTGCTCACCTCCACTACCCCAGAAGCCCCCATCCCATTAACTACAATCTCTCTCTTTCTCTCTTTCTCTCACTCTCTCTCTCTCACTATATATATATATATATATATATATATATATATATATATATATATATACATATAGTTGTTTCCCATCCATCTCTTCTTCAGCACTTGCCATAAGAAAGTCCATCTCACCTTGTCACAGGCTTTTTGTAGATCAGAAAGTATACCCCATTATCCTATTCTTTTATTTTCTTCCCTGTATATGAACTCTTCTAGTTTCCACCTGTTCTGTTCCACCTTCCATTTTTATGAATCAGTTCTGACCGTCTTGTATTACCAGTGGTAGTATCTGGTATACCCTTACTGCTAATACATTGAGCAATTAATCGATGAAATGGTCTCATAGCTACCTACTTCCATCCTGTCACTATTCACTTTTGGTACTAATGTTATCCTTAACCATCTTCTGCTATTTGAGGTTACCCTTATTTCAGTATTCTGTTAGACTCTTCACTTCGCACTTGCCATTGTATTCCCCATTATAGTTGTATAACTCCGATGGAAATTCATCTGAGCCTCCTTCCTCTCTTTCCTTCATTTCATGAACAACGTCTATCCACTACATCCTTCTTAGCTCTAACCTCCTCTTTACTAATGCCTGCATTTAACATTTTTTTCTTCATCTGTCCCAATCACATTCCCTTCTCCAAGTTTTCCAAGCACTGTCTTTCTTGTGCTCCCCAACCCATTCCGTATAAATGTCTCTCTAATACTTCATGAAGCATTCTCAGATTTCTCTTTCATTTTCTCTGATACTTCCTTCTCATCCTTTCACCCTGCCTATCATTTTGTCTGGGTTTACATATATTTTCTGGTAGTTGTTTACCTTGTGATTTCCCCACCACCTACAGTAATCTTTCCAAAAGCACTGCTTAGTTTTCATCACTGCAGTGATTTTGCTGTCTAGTTCCCATTTTACATTTGATTTTTTATCGTCTTTTCCTCTTTGACTTCATTCTATCATATTTCTTTCTGGAACCCTGCCAATCATTTTTCAGTATGCTTTTCTCTTCTGCTTTCCTTTTTCTCCCTCCTTCCTCCATCATTCATTTTCCCCCAACTGCTGCCTCCAATATATTGCATCTGTACATTTCATTGCCTGTATTGTCTCCTGCACTATTTCCCAAGTGTTTCTCATTCCTGTTGATTTCCCCACCTATTTCTATCCAGTCCATACTCAGCCTTCATTCCCCACAGTAATGGTCCTGACTAGTGGTCCATTATAAACATTTCCTGTCTTTCTGTTTTCTCCACCTTTCCCTCAGTACCTTTCATGCCCAGCATCCTATCAAGCCTGCTTGCCTGCACCATGCTATTCCTGGTGAAAGTGTACTTCCTGATGTGCAAGTGTTTTTTTTCCTCCATGTATATGTCCATACACCCACCTGCTCTCATGCATTTTTTTTTAATCTTGTCTTGTCTTTGTGTTATAGTCCTTCTTCCAAACAGCCCGTCTTTCTTCAGTTATATTGTGACATAAAACTATCCCCTATGAATTCTGTGATCTCTCACCTCATTTATGCCCATTGTTTAAAAAATGCTGAAGACGTCCTTCTTACCCTTGTTAGACACATATGTTGGCAGTGGGCCAGCTTTTACATTTGACTTTCCTTGTCATATTATCCACAGCAATCCCCTACCCCAGTTTGTTGTCATACTCCACTTTTTTTTTTTATTCTAAATTTAAAGCCTTCTCTCCTATTCTGAGTTTCACTTTTCGTTCCTGGGTTAATACTACATCTCACCTTAGCCTGCTAATCGCTGTCTGTATCGTTTTCCTCTTGAGTGGGTTAGATGACTCCTCCATGTTCCATGCGATCACAGTTGTCTCATCCTCACCCCCTCTGCCTTGGTTTCTACTTCTGTATCAGTCAGGTGACCTCTCTCTCCTGAACATCTGTTCCAAGTTGAACATTCCATTCCTTGGCTGCTGCCTGCCTTGGATCCCTCCCTCTGCTGCCCCAAGAAGAAAGGTCGGTCACTCTCTTGATCACAGCAGTCACTACTGATTTGGGCTCCTCTTCGCAATACATTCTGGTTCCCTTACACTGTCCCAATTTCTGTTACATGGCAGACTAAGCCCAAGCTGCTGTTCATATTTTTAATTTCTTCAAATAATTTATATTTGCCCCTTTAACCCTCTAGATTGCCCCACATGCACCCTGCTTTGCATTCTATATCATTTTTGCAGTCTTTTTTCAGTAGTGCACTTGAGTCATTCTTTATTTTGGCTTTCTCCTTTTCATACTCTTCAGCCTTCTGGAATAAATTGGACTTTACACAGTCTTTATAACTCCAGCCAAGCTCCCAGTGTTATAATGACGGCTTACATTTTTGGCTTCACTCCTCTTGTTTTTCTATGCCCCTTCACTTGATCCTTATGTCCCATCCACAGGTAAGGTCTGCCTTCCAAGTAGGTCCATATGATCCCTTTTTCCCCTTTCAAGTTTGTCAATCAGATCTGTATATTTCTCTTTAATCCTTCACCTTCTCTTTTTTGCCAATTTCTTCCATTTCTGGATTGCTCCATTATTTTGATTGTTTCTTTCTTTCTTTACTGTGTTCCTTTGGTTTCTTCTGATTTCTGCTTTCCTGTTGTACATAACAGTACTGCCTGTGATGCTTGCATCTAAAACTTTTAGCCCTTCCTTATCTAGCAGTTAGCTTTGGAGTCCCCAGAGATATCTGATAGGCTATCCCCACATCGGGAGTCTGTACCATCTTTCCTCTCCCTCCTCCTACGTCTGTCTGGGCTGCTTCTGTTCCTTGCCCTTCTGTTATTTTTGGATAGGCGCATAGCCCTTCTACACTTCTCTCAGCTTGCATGCTCATTTCTGTTTTCATGTCTCATGTCCTGCTGGTCAGATTTGTCGCTTGATCTGTTGTTCCCAGCACCTTCTGTACTCTGATTTGTCTGCTCAGCACATTGTATAGTCCTGCCTTATTTAATTTTCTTTCATGCTGGTGTAGTGATGTCTCATGTGATCCTTCTTGCTTCTCCTCTCCTCTCCCCTCCGCTCACCTTCTGAAGATTTACCTGCCAATCCATGTCAGGCCATGAGTCTGAATGAATTTTGAATGAATAAGTTCTTTGTGTACATTGTATGTTATACCATGCATGCATTTCACCATGTAGTTTTGTATGTCCACCATGTTATGCCACCTGAGGCCATCTCTTTTCCACTGTATCACCAATATGGCAAGATAGCCCATCCATTCAACTATCCCTATGCTTTTTAACTCAGTAATTGTGTTTAGTGGCTCATGTCTCTGCCTATATAGGGAGTCTGAAAAGTCCTCAACCATCTTTACAAACATTCTTGCAAAGGGAATTGTTTTCAGCAGTTATGCTTGCCTTAGGATTATTTTATTTATTTATTTATTTATTTATTTTACATTTGTTTACCAGGATGGTCCGACAGGGACAGTGCCCATTTTCAGTGGAGGCCCGGGGAGAAAAGCTCCAGCCTAAGCTTATGTATAAAGGCATCACATCAAGTAATAGAAATTATAGACAAAAAATGAGTGTTAACACATTTACAGGATAAAAGTTTAAAAACAAAAATATATACATAGTATTAAATAGAACAAGACTTTAGGCATTTGAATATAGACAAATATATGGTTGAACTTATATATATGGAGGAACATAACATTAGTTAGAAAATTAAGTAGGGAGAATCACTTAGGCAAAGTAGTGCATAGTTAGTAACACTTCCGTGGTGCGAGTTGCAGCTAGGAATGAGCTACTTATAGAGAAGTAGTGTTGTTAGAAGGGATATGTTAAGTGAGTTAGTACTTACAGCCAAATTGTATAAGTAGTGCTAAGCTAATAATTAATCTGGAGTGTTACATCTGCAAAGCCAGGATTCAAATAAGTGTCTTTTGAGAGATATTTTGGAATGATTAAGATTGCTTATGGATCTAATATTATGTGGAAGGGTATTCCAATTTTTGCCAGCAAAGTTAGGGCAAAGAGAGTTGCCTGCTGTAGTGGATACTTTGGTTACTTGGAATAAGTCCTTGTTAGATGATCGAAGATTATGAATGTTAGAATAGGATTGTAGAAGAGTTTTAGGGAAGGTACATTGTCAGGATTGTGCATTATTTTGTGAGCCATTATTAATTGGCTATAGTTCATAACATGAAATAGTTCCAACCAAGAAAGGTTTTTGAGGCATTGACAGTGATGGGTTGAATGTGTGGAATCTGCTGCAAATTTGGCAATCTTATTCTAACAGGATTCAAATTTACTCAGTTCTGACTTCTTGAGGTTGGTAAGTATTAGGGATGCATATAAGAGTGAGGAGAGAAGGTGGGTTCTAGCTATGGCTATTCTTGCAGCGTCTGTTAAGAATTTTTTGTTGCTATATATTGTTCCCATTTTCTTGTGAACCTTTTTGATTGTGTTAGAAATATGTATGTCAAAATTTAGTCTGTTGTCAATTATGATACCTAATAGTTTTGTTTGGAAATCTGGGAAAATCCTAGTATTATTACTGGCAATGATATAAAAGTTAGCTGGGAGGTTAGTAGGTTTAGATGGATGAAAGATCATAAGTTTAGTTTTATTAGGGTTGAGAATGAGTTGTGAATTTGCTAGCCATGTTTCAATATCAAAGAAGGCTTTTTGTGTGACTGTAAGAAGTTGAGATATTGTGGATGTTGCACATATGAGGGTTGAATCATATGCATATTGTATGACAGACGCTTGACAGGAGGCCATATTAAGATTATTTATGAATATGCTGAAGAGGAGGGGCCCTAGGATTGAACCCTGAAGGACTCCAAGTGTAACAGGAAGGAGTGGGGATAGATCCTGCTTCCATTTCACAGCTTACTGGTGGCTAGATAGATAACTTTGAAACCAGTTAACAGCATCAGGGTTGATATTAAGATTACTCAGAGTGGACAGTAACTTAGGGTGGGAAACTGTATCGAATGCTTTAGACATATCCAAAAAGAATGAAGACACTATTTTGCCATCATCTCTGAATTTATTTTTAGTATTAGTGAAGCTTAGAAGAGCTGTGGTAGTACTATGATATGGTAGGAATCCATGCTGTGACAATGAGAGGAGATTATTGTTTATAAGGCATTTAAGAAGTTGAACGTGGATACATCTTTCCAGAATTTTAGAAAGTGGTGAAAGTATGGCAATGGGCCGGCAGTTTGTTAGTTCTGTTGAATTACCTCCATTGTGTAATGGTGTAATATATGCAATTTTCCAAATAGCTGGAACATACTGTTCTGTTATAGACCGGTTTATAAGTATTGACACAGGGAAGGCAATAAATTCTGCTGGCAAGTTATCTGCTGCCAGTGAAGTGGGTTTCAACTTCTTTAATAGTTTTGCAATAGTTTGTTTTGGGACTGTCTGAAATGAGAATGCATCTACAAAATTGCTTGGATTGTTGGGTGTTGGCATTGTGGGAGACTTGCTATTCTTAGTTCAGTGCTAAAATACTTTCAGTGAAGAATATGTTAAATTGTTCAGCAATATTTTTTGTGTTATCAGGTAAGTTGGAGGGGGGTTGTGGTTTGGCCAGGTTTATTGATTATGTTCCAGAATTGTTGTGGATTCATTCTGTATTTCCATTGTAAATTAGAATAGTAGTGCTATTTGTCTAGTTTAATTTGGTGTTTGTCAGTGTTTCTAAGTTGCTTGTAAATTAAACGGGTTTGGGGGGATTTATTTTTACCCCACATTTGCCATGCTTTGTCCCTTTGTTTTAGGAGGGTACGAGTCTCAAGGGTTAACCATGGTGTGTAGTTGGCTTTGACACAAACTATTCTTGGAGGTGCAAGTTTGTTTAGAATAGTAAGGAAGGTGTCATTGAAGTGACGCACAGCAGCATGTGAGGGCAGTTGCTTAAGAGGAGTCCAGGCTATTTTTTCAAGAATATTAAGTAGAATCTACAATTTAAAATTTTTCTAATTATGAACTTGGTGGAAGTTGATTAGTTTAATAGGGTTACTGTGATTTCTCAGTAAGTAGGTTCCAAAGTGGTCACTTAAGTGATCTGGGAGACACCCTGCTATTTGGTAATACTGGGGATTATTAGTTAAGAATCATTCCAAAATAGATTGTTTATCTGTTTTCTTGTCAGTTCTAGTTGGGTGAGAAATCATTTGAGTGAAACCATGGAGGTTTAGGTAGTTATGAGGATTACCAGAATTACGTCATCTAGTCTGTGTTTAGGACTCCTGCAATAATGGTTTCCTGTGATATGGCTTTTGTGACATTTTGGAGAATGATTTTGACTGTGCTGGAATTGTTTCCTGGAGGGATGTAGATGGCTATATATATATATATATATATATATATATATATATATATATATATATATATATATACATAGCTCTGCATTATTACTGTTAGCAATACTTATGTTTACAGGTTATAAGTTGAGAGTTCTTAAAAGAGAATTGCTACACCACCTCCCTTTTTTTCTATTCTATCAGCTCTTAGAATATTGTAACCAGGTGGGGTTATTTCTATGTCTGGTATATGTGGTTTTAACCAGGTTTCAGTAAGGATGGTAATGTCTGGGTTGTAAAGGGAGAGAGTCGCATGGAGTTTGTGTATTTTATTGAGCATACTTCTAAGATTTAGGTTTAGTATTAGTATTTCAGAACTTTTATCTGGAGTAGATGGTTTGATTTGCATTGGGGAGTTTAATGAAATCAAGTGTTCACAGCCTAGGTTTGGGTGGATATCACCACTAAGCATAAGTTTGGCTGTTATGTGACTTAGCACCTGAAAAAGTCTGAAGATTTTTTTGTGGGTTTTAAAGGAAATATTATGGAGGCTTTCCTTTGTAAAGAGTATTCGGTGTTGTCTCAGGTTTGTGAGTGTGGTTATAAACAATGATGGGGACACATAAAAGCTATTAGTTATTGTTAGTGTAGGGTTATTAAATGCTGTTGCTTGCTTTATTTACTGATTATCTAGATGGAAATGGTAAGTGGTGAGGTTAGCTGTAATCGTGAGGAATAAAGTTAATACAAGACCATGTACAAACATAGGTTCGTAGGTTCATAGGTTGGTACTAGGCTATCGGCCCTAGGGCCTATGGAAGCCTAGCCATAACAATTCCCTGGATATTTCTTCCCACAATATTTACTTCCCTGGACCCCACCTAGCAGGGTGACTGACATGATCCCCGGGGTGAATTTCCTGTCTCCCATCCAATCGTCAAGGTTCCTTTTGAAGAGGGCCAAGGAGGCGCTCTGCTTGACATGTATGGGCAGTCTATTCCAGAGTATGGGGGAGTCTTTGGGTCAGGAACCTACCCTCCAGCATGTTTTGTTCATTTTTATAACAAGGTTTAGATCCCTGGAGCATGTGTCTCTGAGGGATTGGGATTTCTTTAAGTGGAGCTTGTCCAACAGCTCAGAGTTTGACATGGCCTTGTATGTTAAGCAGAGATCGCCTCTAAGTAGAGTCAGCATAAGGCACCTACTTTAGGCCTGTGATTCTTTTAGTGAAGTGTTTCTGCGGCCTTTCCAGCTGTTGCAGATGTCTTGTGAAGTACATACCAAATGGAGCATTGTACTCTATAATGGGTCTAATGAGGGATGAGTACAGTGGGATAATGACCTAATTTTTCCAGATGAAAACCCTTAGTGATGAGGTGTGCCACATAGAAGGATTTCCTGACTGTTGTGGCGATGTGGTTATCGAAAGTGAGACCAATGTCCACCTGTGTCCCTAAGTCTCTCATCACACTTTCGGTGTTTAGTGTACTGCCACCTATGTGGTAATTCATGAGTGCATGTTTTTTCCCAAAGGGGATAACTATACATTTCTTGGCATTAAGCTTGAGCCCATGGCTCTGGCACAAACATCTATTTCTGTAAGGCCCTTTTGTAGAGTATCTACATCATTTGTGGATTCAATAATGGCTCCCAGTTTGCAGTCATCTGCGAATTTTGTTAGCCAGAGTCTCTTAGTGTTGGCCTGTACTTCAGAGAAGTAGATGCCAAACAAGAGCAGTCCCAGGACTGAACCCTGAGGTACTCCACTTGTCACTTGTCTGGAGCTGGATTTAGAGTCGGCTACTTTTACAGTCTGGGTCAGCTGGCAACCCATCGAGTGACATAGGGATTTATGCCCAGCTTAGTAAGTTTATCTATGATTCCAGAGTGGGGGATGGTGTTGAAGGCCTTGGCAAGGTCCAGATAGGCTGTGTGGACCACCTTACCCTCTTCAACAGCTCTGGAGACTGATTCGAAGAAGTCAATCAGGTTCAGGAGACAAGATCGGCCCTTCATGAACCCAAACTGGGTGGGGTCCAGTGTTTGAAGGTTGCCAATGTCTTTGTTTATAAGTTTCCCTGATAATGAGTTCCATGCCCATGCAGATCAGGCTTGTCAGGCTGATGGGAAGGTAGTTCCTGGGATCCTTGTGGAGTGGGATAACTGTAGCTGTGCGCCACTCAGTGGGCACAAAGCCTGAGGTGAGGCTATGATTATGACACTTAGGTGTGGTGCCAATTCATTTTGTAGTTCATGTAGTACACAGCCTGGGATGTCATCTTATCCCATGAATACTGTATTCTTAGCTTTGGAAAGTACATTTTCTACCTGTGTGGCCATGATTAATGGAATTTGGCAATCTTTTGGTATTGAGATGGGCCCTTTAGGGGGTGAGAGGGGGTGAAGTTGGCACTAAATTGATCTGCCAGGATATTGGCAATATCCTTGGGATCAGTATATTTAATGCCATTCTGTTGTAGCTCAGAGCAGATCTGACCATTGCCATTTAGATTCTTAACATAACTATAGAATGCCTTGTGGTTGTCTTTGAAATCTTTGGCAATTTTATTTTTGTAACTAGCTTTGGAGGATTTTATGAGGGATCTCAGCTTCTTACTGAGGCTGGTAAGGGAGGTTTTTGCATCCTGGGATTTTCCTCTTTTCTGAAACAGTTTCTTCCTTCTGTTGTATAGTTTGTTTATGTCAGGGGACCACCAGATTGGCTTCCTTTTTTGGGAGAAGAGCGTCTTGGTTCTATTTGGGATGGCACGATTCATGCTCGAGTGGATGTGCTCATACAGTGCATTAGTGTAGGATTCAGCAGTCGAACTTTCAGATCCCATCTGCATGGGTGTCATGAAGTTTGTCACTT
Organism: Protopterus annectens; assembly: GCF_019279795.1. Taxonomy (NCBI): domain Eukaryota; kingdom Metazoa; phylum Chordata; order Ceratodontiformes; family Protopteridae; genus Protopterus; species Protopterus annectens. The sequence goes on from NC_056730.1 coordinate 1,103,457,717, forward strand.
CTGACTTGGGTAGCATGAAGTTGGCTTTGGAGAAGATTTTTATGGAGGTTTCCTTACTGGGGGGTGGGGATGAGGGTGGGATGTGGATGTCAAGGGTGATTTGCTTATGGTCAGACCTGACTAATGAGGGGGTGACCACTGGTGTGGAGCATCTATCTCCCATGTTGGCAATGACCAGGTCTAGAATATTAGAGCCCCTGGTGAGACAATGGATTAGTTGATCCAGGGCATTGGAATTTATGAATTCCAAGAACCGTTGAGAAAAGGTGTTGGTACCTGAGTAGTTTTCCCAGTTAATGGCAAGGTAGTTGAAATCACCCAGTATTAGGATGTTTGGTTGTATCTTAATATTTTCCAGTATGTTTAGAAAGGTGTAGCGAGAATCTTGGGGCATGGTGGGGGATCTGTAGCAAGCTGCAATTTGGACTACAGTCTTACCTAGTGTTAGTTGCACCTGGAGAATTTCAGATGCATTGTGTTGGGCAACTAGCCTGGAGGTGTGAATATCCTTGGTGAATATGGACACTCCTCCACCTTTAGTGTTTCGGTCTTGGTTTGGTGGTCGAAAAGTGTGGTAAGAGTTGCAGTCTGATATTGCAGGGGTGCTCTCTGGAGCCTTGAACTAGGTCTCAGTTACTGCACAGATATCGGTGTCCTGCATTTTTAGGAGTGCCTCGAGAGAGTGCATTTTGAGGTTTAGACTTCTAGCATTGAGTAGCATTACCTTCAGATTTTGCATGCTTGTATCTGATACGGTGGTGATTTTGTCCTTTGAACCTTGCCTAAAAAAGGCACTATAGGGGTGGTAAGAGCTTTAGCCAGTAACCTGAATCCCAGGACTGAAAGGTGCAGAACATCTCTGGCAAAGCATCGTGGTTTGTCGATCATGTCTTCCCAGGCAGACAGATACTGGATCCCCTTTTAATGACACCAGAAGCTTAGCCAATTGTTGAAGTCAATCATTTTGTCCTTATACTGTGGTATCATTCTGGGTGAAGGCAGGATGCTACTCAGGACTAGGGTCATACCTGCCTGGGCCACATGATCTGAGAGTTCTTCCATGTCTCTTTTCATGTAGTCCAGGGAGGTACGTCTCAAGTCATTCACTCCAACATGGACAATGACAGAGTCATATTTGTACGTGTTGTGGAGTGACTTGAGTGCATGCGTTATGTGGCAGATTCTGGCACTCGACAGGCAGCTGACTGTAATTTTCTCCTTGTTCAGCCTGGTGAGTGGGACATCAGTGTGCCTGACTATAGAGTCACCTATGACAAAATGTTGGGTACATTGTCTTGCCTTTGGGTCTGTTGTTGGGTGACACACTGTTGTTGTGAGCTATGTGTCACTTTGTGACTGTTTTTTTGTGTTTCAGCTTTAGAGGTCCTTGTTGCTTGGGCAGGTTAATGTTAAGGGCCTCTGCATAGGTGGGTTTAGTGTTGTTATGTGTGGGTGTTGATGGTGTGGGTTTTGAAGGGCTATGTGTTGCTTGAGATGTAGTGCAGGTGTTAACCTTCTCCTCTTGACTGTATAGCACAATCTTGGCTGGAGAGAGCTTTGCTTCCAGTTTGGCTATGTAAGTGCATCTCTCACAGGTTGTAGTGTTGGGTGTTAGGAGGAGTGGGTTGTCTGTGCACGAGGCAGTTGCTGCATTGCCCCAGTATGCCCAGATTCACCAGGTGGACAGGAGAAATCACCAGAAGCTGACCCTTGGGCATGCCTGTTTAGGTGCTTTTTTGTAAAGTACAAGAGCTGTTTTCCCTTACCTTTGCAAGGTACTTTGCAATTATTGGCTGTTTGGTGCCTACGATTAATTTCTCCTTATTGACAAGGAGAGCTGAGTGCTTGTATCAGTTTAAGGCTTCCTAATGCTTTCCAGCAGGTTCTAGAGCAAGTGCTAGTCACAGGGTTTCAGATTTTAGTGCCACTACTGAGAAACCAGCTAGTTCTAAGGGAAAATCTGAAGAGCAGACTTTCTGGCACCTGGAATAGTTTAACCGTAGCCCCACAGTGCTGCATGATGCAAAAAATGCACAAACACACACGTTTTTAAGCCAGAAAGTTGAAAGGGATAGAAACCAGCCCAAAAAGGCTAATAAAATTACAATTTCAGAGCTGGAAACCACTCTTCTAGTGTTAGATAGGCAGTACAATGCTCACCACTCCCACTGGTAAGCAGTAGAACTTCCCTCTACCACGGCAAGGTCTGGATAGCTCTGAATACAGAAAATAAAGTCCTGATACAAGCAAAGCCTGGGATCTGGACTATACTAGCTAGGAAAGGCAGGAAATGAGCAAACAAGATAGTATTAATTTTTTTTTTTTTGGTTTTTGTTTTTTTTTTTGGTTAAAACAGGCTATAAACATTATAGTATTTGTGTTTGATAAATTATTTGAAAAATTATCAGTATGGAGAGAAGATAAATTCTTATTTGTTAAGGTATTGGTATATTACAATGTCACATATTCAAGGTTAGGAGTTATGTAAGAAATGTTTGGGGTGTTTACCGGGTATGTTTCTATTAGGTAGTCACTTTTATTGGCATGTGCAAATGTATTGTAGATAGCTAGCAATTTGTAGTGGGAGGGGTTAGTTATAATTACTATAGCAGACTGGGTGATTTGAACTCTGGTGGGTGTGGTTTGGTTAAGTTTAAATTACAGGTACTAGGGGGTGGGTGGGATATGGAGGCAGGGTGAGAAGTGGACTGAGCCAAGATCTAAGCAAAGGCAAGTTTGTGTGTAAGAAAAACAATCAGAATTGATCAAGAACTGCTCTGAAGCTGTAAGTCATTTCTTAATCATTTATCAGGTGGAAAACAGCATAACCTTGTATCTGTAGGCTACTGTGCTCTCAATTAAATTAACAAACACATACAGTATTTGATCAGTTATGGATACTATTTGCTAACAGAAGGGAATACAAGAGAAATGGCAGGTGGGTGTGAGTGTGTGTGGGGGGGGCTGCTTACAAGCCAAAGCAGAGTGCTCTCCAGGGGATAATAAATATTAGCTCAATCAGGTAGACACATGCACAAAATTAAATTTAGCTGTTTATGTTTGCAGATAGTTCAGACCCAGACTGCACTTTTCATATAACAATGTATCCACCGGCTGGGTTAAAGATAAAGGTGTTATTGCAGCTGATTACTTAGAGTGGTGTTAGGTCTAGAAAAGAAATGAGGAGTACAGAGAGGAGTAAGTACTTTTGAGATGGTAAAGATACATTATAAAGACCACAAAACAAACTGCGCAAATAGCTACTGCATACAGGAAGATATGCCTTGAATCAACTGCTAGTATATGCAGATACTGTGCCAATTGGATAACACATTTGTGAGAACAGACCTAAGCTGACAGGTATGCAGTCACAGATAAAAATATAGGGAGTAGCACTATGTTCTGCATCTCTAATATGATTCTATACACCACTTACACCACAATTATATAGATATAATTAGACACCAGTACGAACTTTCTACACACAGCACATGTACAGGAATACTATTAGTTAACAAGGTGCAACTATGCAAACAGCACATACAAATATATAAACAACTTGGTGCAGACAAGCACATGCTAGCATGCCATAGTAACCTCCAGTAATACAGTATAAATCATATTAGATGTCTGTGGAACACAATTCCACATACATAATATGACATAAATAAGCATATTTCCTTGACTTTATAGGAATGCAGCTACAAGAGTACATATCTTGGCCATCTTTCACTGTCCGGATACTGTCTCCTTACTCTGTGGATGTGCACTATAATTGTTTTTGGTCCCTGATAATTTGAATCTTTCCTTTAGAAATGAATTCAGTAATGTTTCTAGCACCAGCTCTGATATGCTCTCATATATTCCAATGAATCTTAAATAATATCTTCTAGATCTGTTTTCCAGGTCCTGTATCATTTCACTGTAATCGTGTATGTGGTTCCAGCTCTCTCATTTTTGCATTATTGTCCAACAGCCCAGCTTTCAGTGTTGCTGTCTCTTCCTCTAGGGCTTACATATATCCTTCTAGTTTCTCTGCTACATGCTGCTGGACCCTGTTGTGTATCTCTTTCTTTCAATATATTCTGCCATATTCACTAGCTTTTGGAACAAAATACACAGTTGATACCCACTGGGTTTAAAGCTGCAATTTACTCATCTTTATATGCATGTCACTGTTTTTTTTTTAGTTTTCTTTCCTGAGAACTCTTTTTTTTTTTTACTTTTATCACAAGCCATGTCTAGACCTTCTGAATTCCCCACTCTGTCTATTAATAATATTCCCAGCCTCATGGTTTACTCAGAATAACAGTATGCAGAAGTGATAAACTATCCAGAAGGTCTCACAATAGCAGTATTAAGCATAATCCTAAATGTGGAAAATACGGGTCTATTTTATGTATTCTAAAGCTTAAATGTTCGAATCACTAAAGATCAAACTTTAGTGATCGAACATTTAAATGTTTGAATATTTAAAAAAATTAAAAAAAAAAACTAATCAAAAAAATGAAAGGTTGTAAGTAGGGGGGCAAGCCTCCCTGCACCCCCACACCCCCCACTACTTAAATATACCAACTCCAAGATCACGCTACAGAGTAGGAAATAGTAAATTTTCCATTTCCGCACTGTAGCACACTGAAGTGCGATCTCGGAGTTGGTATATTTAAGTAGTGGGGGGCGTGAGGGGTTCAGGGGGGCTTGTAAATATTTATTTTAATATATTCGAACATTTAATTGTTCGATCACTAAAGTTCGATCTTTAGTGATTCGAACAATTAAGAGTTCGAATATATAAAATAGACCCGAAAATGCAGTTCCATGGATCAAGTCTATAACTGAAATGTTTATAGTCAACTTTCCAGCGGCTATATGATAGATTTATAGTGTGCATATTTACCAGATATGACTATCAGGCATGACTACCACATATAAGTCTTGATCTTTCACTGACTTATCTTCTCTTGTACATCATCATCATTGTCACCATCATATCAATTAAAAGTGTGTATTTCAAATCTGGAAATCTTCCCCAAGACAGATTTACAGCAAATATGAGATTTACTATAAAACAATTTAAATTATATGTCTTGTAATGCTACGCATAAATGTCCAGCTATAGAAGCACAGCAAATCAGACTGGTTTCCCTGTTCACTTCTCTTTTCCAACTGTTACAGATTTTGTTGTATCATTTTAAAAGTCAGGGCTATTATGTAGGATAGTGTGGCACAGCACAATCAATGACAAGCAGATGAGTTTTGACCTGATCTTAATGCAGATTATCAGATGGTTTTGTTTCTTAAAAGCTTGTCATCTACATTAAATTAGCATAATCAAAACAATGATGCAATCAGTTTAGCAATTTCATTTACCTATCTTACAGCTTACTCTTAAGCTCCACTTTACTCTGCTTCATTTTGGTATGATGTCAGTAGAATGATTATAATGGATCACACAATTAATCCCATGTTTTTGTGCTTGTATTTTTCTGTTTACAGAATGAAGTTCACATAATGATGTTGCATTGTTTTCACTACTCTGAGCACAATTTGTTCCACTAAGTAGATCCTTTTGAATATTTAATGTAAAATATTAAAATCACACAGCAGTCCATTGTGATCTGTATATGGTGTAATTCAGAATGCCTAATACTTCACCTGACTTTGAAACACGGTGCTAATAATATTTATGTCAGTGTTTCTGTAAGTGTATTATATAAAGAAAATCCCCTATACTTAGAGACATCAGATCAAAATTCCAAGTCATTTGATCTGCAGATGATGGCAACAAAACAGAAAAGCTGGCTGTTGCATTTAAAACATTCTAAAATGCAACCATATGACCCACTGAGTTTTGTAGAGTGAATGCAGGTATATAGTGGATAGAGCAGATCTTGGTTATATTTTATGCATCCTACAAAAAATATTTAAAGAGAAGCTATAATTGCAGACGCCGACAGAATAGACTGGTTCGTTTTGAAACAGGATCTCTTACAACAGTCCCTTAAAAATGAAATTGCAAAGTTAAGTGATTTAAAATGGTTTTAGGTTTCATAAAGGGCAACATTCATGAAATTAAGGAATAACCATTAGAATCATTAGACCGTGCATTTAGAGATCTGGATATAGAAAAAATAGGGAAAGAACTTTGTAAAACTAAATACAGGAAAGGGAGGCAAGAAAGGTAAAAAAAGAATAAATTCAAGAAGCAGAAGAGAAGATACAGCAAGAAAGAGCAGATACCATAACAAGTCAAAGCAGTAGCCAAAGGCAGTGAAATATCCAGATAGCATACATTCTAAGCAAGGAAATGATAGTCAACACAGAAAATATACAAAATTGCTTACCCCACAGGTGCTTAATAACAAGATAGTCAGGCTCTCATTGTCTGATTCCAAATGGTCAAATTTCATGTTTATTGCAGGTGATCTTGTACCCACTATGCACATTTTAATCTTTTTGGTTGGCTAGTCCATTTTTGACCAGTTGTGATCAAGCAAGAGTTGTACAAATGACCATAGATTCATAGATTGTTAGGCTAATGGCCAATGGGGACCTTTCTAAGCCTAGCCAAGTTTTCCTGAAAGAATAGTGCTGTCCTGTATCCAATTAGGACATAGACCTGGAGTAAATTTCCTATTCCCCAATGAGTTAATTGTTCATAGAAAAGCACAAAATTTAGACTTTATGAGTGCATTATTGTGTGATAGATGGCACCACTTGCCACCAAATGTGGAGGAACAAGTTAGCAAAGGTGAGCCATCACTGCCAACTAGAATACCGGCCAGGTATGTGAGGGGGGTGAGGCTATGGTCAGTGGATTCCCTCTGCTGCTCTAAATTATTCTTTTTTAAGAGTTTTTTTATTAGAATTTTAACAAATAAGAACATAACATTTAATATGAATATAAATATAAATCAAAAGTGTAAAAAAGGAAAAATAATGGAATCAAAAAACCCAACAAAACAACTATTTACAAGAGTGTCTGCTAAACAATGAGGGTCCTAATAAATTCCATTAACTGACAAATTATTACATATACAGGTTACTAATTATTTATTTAGTAGTTCTTTAACATTGTTCCACATGTATGAAGAAGTGAATCTGGTGGTTCTTGTTCTGATGGTAATAAGTTCCAGCTGACAAACTTCAGATGTAATGTTGATGAATTTATTGAAAGAAAGAGTGGATTCATTTTTCCATTTTTTTATTATAACTTTCCTTGAAATTGATAAGATGGTCCATAGCAGTGGATATTTTAATCTTGAAACACATTTAGGTACTGGAGATTTAAATAAGATTAAATATTTAGTTAAAATAAATGTTTTCATAAATAAAGCCTGTAAGAAAAAAAATTATATTATCTCATTAAGGTTTCAATACAACACAATCAAAAACATATGTTGCCAATCTTCTTTGACCTCTAATTTGCATGTCTAACAAGCCATCTTTTTTATATACATTAATTCAATTCTGTGAGGTGTAAGGAAGGTTCTCTGAATACATTTCCAAGAAAATAACCTCCATTTGAGTGAAGAGGTAGTTTGTTTTGATGCCAATAAAATGATTTATATCCTCTTCACTTGGGGAACTATTATTAATGAGTTTAAAGTAATTCCAATAACGGTTTCTATTACATTCTATTTCATTTTTAGCCAATTTATATAATTTAGATAAAAAGTTCTCAATTGTACTCTGTTGTGTCCATAAACATAATCAATCAATTAATTTATGAACCATATTTCTAAAACTTTGTTACATTAAATTAATCTTGTGATCAAGAAACTGTCTAAAATTTTGTACATATAACCACATATCTTTATTCAAATCAACTTTATTTATTATGTAATCAACAGAATACATTTTTCTTTGTCCATTAACTGAGACTAATATATCAAATTGCTTTCTTTAAAGATAATCATAGTTTGCAAGTTAAAAGTGGAAATATTATGAGTAAAAGTTATTGGAAAAATAAAAAAAAAAACATGTCTTATATACTGGATTTCTGTAAATAAAATTTTTAAAGATATTCATTATAATGAATAGATAGGAGGAACTGATGACTTATCAATATCATTAGAAAAAATATTGTTTTAATATCGAAGTAAAACATAATCTGAAACTGAATTCTGATTTAAATCTTTAAAATAATAATTAGTTTCTAACATAAAATCTTCTTGAAGCTGTTTCCCTCTAGCAGCATAATGACTATTAAGACGTAGGGTTACTGTCTTAATAATTGAGGATATTGAATATAGCTCTAAGTGGACGGCCACGGTGATGTAGCCTCACAGCAAGAGGTTCTCCGGTTCAATTCTCGGCTGGGGTGCCTTCTGTGCGGAGTCTGCATGTCCTCCCTGTGGTCACGTGTGTTTCCTCCGGGTATTCCGGTTTCCTCCCACATCCCAAAGACATGCTGTAGGTGGAATGGACACTCTTAATTGGCCCTAGGTGTGAGTGTGTGCTTGTGTGTGCCTTCTGTGGAAGGTTGGGCTCCGGGCTGGCAACTCGACACCGTAAAACTCCACTGCCAATCATGAGCGGACAGATGATCCACTGTGGCGACCCCTAACTGGGAAAAGCTGAAAAAAGAAGAAGAAGAAGAATATAGCTCTAAGCCTGACAGCCCAATACCACCAAAATACCAATCTCTAGTATGATGTATTAAGGTTAGTCAAGGTTTATTAGGAAACCATAACAATTTTAGCATTACAGAACTAAACTGCTTTATACAGTCTTTGTAAATATAATGATTGTATGATATATAATATTTTTGGCAAATAATCATTTAATTATGGAAAGCCTCTTTTCCATGGTGAAGCTATATTTGTTCAAATTGCTTACAAGGTTATTTATTAATGATAAACTGTTATTATAGCTGACAGTTATTATGTCATTAATGTGATCAGTGAGGAAGGCTGCGCTTCTGTCCAGCCGAAACCGGTCTGGTTATTTGTTGTTTTCTAATGGTTTTTTAATAATAAAGTTTTTTCAGGTCACAGTTTGCTTGCTCATATGGTGTGTTTTCAGTAATAATTATCCCTAAATAATTTTTTTAACTATATATTTCACAAATGTCTAATCTATATCCTTAGTATTAAAAATTTATGGGTAAAGTTTTTGTTTTGCTGTCATTAAAACTAAGTGGCCAGCTTGTCCAGGCAGCAAGGATGATTAGCTTAGATAAGGACTTTGAAATAGAGTGCAATAATTTGATTGATATGTTTAAAAAGAGAGGCTATCCCAATCATATTCTTAGATAATTGTATAATGAAGTAAATCCAAAAAGATCAAATGGCCATTTTGCACCTATTTTATAATATAACAATAACCCAATACCCTTAGATGTGAGTGAACACCACCTGAACAATGCTGCACTGTTTATAACAACATTGAATACACATTTTTATGAAATTAAGGTTGTTATGATGCAAAACTGGACACTTACGGATGAGGATTTGAGTATTAGAATAAAATTGTGTCGTGGTTTCAAAATGGTGGTAAGGAGGGCAAGTAATTTTAAAATTCTATTGGAGAATGGCAGGACAAGCTGTATGGCCAATAAATAAGTCGGTATTAGGAATAAATGTGGAATGTGCAATTATTCTAGACACATACATCAGGGCCAATGCATACAGATAAAGGGCACAGAATATATTATTAAGGGCAAATTTAATTGTAATTCTAAGGGAGTAATATATGTGGCAGTATGTCAACTCTGCCCAGCATTTTATATAGGAAAAACCACCAGGTCTCTCAAGGAAAAAAATTATGAGCACATGTATACAATAAGGAAAGATCAGTTAAATAATGCACTAGCCAAACATGTGCATGAACAGCATGATCATTATTTTAGATTTGCAATATGGCAGCAAGTGCTTAGTAATGATAGCGGTGGTCCCTGGGAACTACAATTGGAAAAGGCAGAACTTATATGGCAGCTCATGCTTCATTCTTATGCATGGCCTGGACGTAATGATCTTTGCAATATTAGCAGCATTTTAAAATTGAAAGCTTTAAGTAGATAAAGGTTGCTTTGGCAATGTCAATAAGTTTTGTTTAAAATTAATATTTTATTTATATAAATGTATACACACTTAATTTAATATCTTAGGCACTTTATAATAATTTTTAATTCATACAGTTGCATATATTGTTTGGTGTATTTGGAATGTTTAGTAATATATATGAATATTTATTTACTCATGAATAATGGTACATGCAATGGGGGAAAGTAGCATAATCTTTAGGTGTGTGGTGTAATTTCCTGTTTTAGAAAAAGGGCGCCAAATTTTAAACTATTTAACTGTTGTGAATTTGTTATACTGATTTTGCCTGATGAAGTTTACTAATGCAGTAAATGAAAAGCACTTAACTTTAGATATGACTCTTTCTTTATTCCATAGTCAGTATTGTGTTTGCTTTATAGTAGTGGATCAAATATAATAAGAAAGATATAGAATGGTAACTGTATAAATGTTAATAATAGTAGACACCTAAAAACAAAATATATCCCCAATTGTTGAACATATATATTTTAAATCCCTCAAACCCCAAATGGAGTCTAAAATTCCTCATTTAGATATACAAACTATCCAAACATTCCTATCCATCAACAAGAGTGAGAGAACTCTGACCCTGTTACTTAAAAAAACTTGCATATCAAGATCTCCGAATAGCAATCCAGTCCTCATTAAAAAATTTTCAATCATTACTAATCATATTGTGACTGCGGTGGTGGTGCTGCGGTAGCGTTGTCGCCTCACAGTTAGACGTTGCCCATTCGATTCTCAGTTAGAGCGTCTTCTGTGTAGCGACATGCGTGAATGGTCGTTCCTTCGTTGAAGGTTGTGTGTTAGGCCCGGCAAGCTAGTACGTAAAAATCTACTGCCAATCATTAGCGCACCGGAGTTCCGCTGTGGCAACCCCTAACCGAGAAAAGCCGAAAGACACAAACAAACTAATCATATTGTGAGGCAATAAGTATCTAAAGTATTATATGTTAACAACTTAACACACATATGTCTACATATTTCAGTTATCTAATAGCCTAAGCCAAAGTTTCTTACAACCTTAGATTCTACATTTCTTAAAACAAATTTCCATACAGCAATACAAGCTCAGAGTTTTTAGTATCAAATTTCTTGCTATTCAAATGTTTATAGTAATTGTAATAATTAAATGGTTACTATAAATAGCTTAGATTTATACTTCTAGTAACTATATAATAAAATTCAGCCTCAGTCATAAGTCAATCAATGTAAGTGTAAGAGCAGGGTTTCTGTTGTATTATCGACAGCTTAGGTTGTCAAATGCTTAAACATCAACACCTAAGCGTTGAAAGCTTACAATAGCAAATGGCCACATAATTGAATTCCTTCCTTGGGAAAGAATTCACATGGCCGTTATCGGGGATATGCCCTTTCCCCACTGTAGAGTGATCTCAGAGTTGGTATATTTAGTTAGGGGGAGGGGGGGTGAAGCACCCCACTATGTTTGAGCATGTTTGTTTATTTTATTTATGGATGGTCACACAAATTCTTTCCCGAGGAAAGAATTCAATTATGTGGCCAGTCACTGTTGTAAGATTTTGACGCTTAGGTCTCGATGTTTTAGGGTTCGACAACCTTAGCTCTCGATGATATAATATAGACGCTAAGAACAGCTGTTTGGAATAAAACAGAAAGTTTAACTTATTAAACTCTTATTTTAATAAAAAAAGGTTGCTGTACTTTTCATGTTCCACCTCACTTATTTACTGAAGAAGATCTTTCTCACACGATTTTTATGCAACTTCCTATTTCTGTTTTAATTATATATATTATTGAAATGGGAGACCTTTCCCATTCATACCATTACATAACTTGCTGTGCATTCATGGAACTGTATGATGCAATACTGCAAACAGATAATATACTGAGATAATGCTGATACAAACTGGGATAGAGCTCAGTGAACTTTATGCAATTAGACTTCTTTACATTTATTTCTGCTTTACTAGTCATAGTGAATAGGAACTTTTAAGGTAAAATCAACAATTAATTAAACTAGTAAATCCTTTACAGTAATCATGGTATTATACATAATATTTCATTTCCTTAACACTAAAGCCATCCCTGATAAATCTCTTTGTACATCAGTGTTGTACTGAATAAAGTTTAGAATTGCTATTCTCAGTAGTGAATACCTTGCACCCATAAAGTACTGTATCACAGTTTTTTGATGTTTGTCATCCCCACCATTGAATAAAGTACCAATAACTCTTAACCCTCCCAACTAAGCAAGTGCTTGAACTTTTGCAGAGTCTACTCCTCACTTGGTAAAAGTGCACAATATATTTAATGACAACATTCATGAACTGTAAATGGAAAAGTCATTTATTGTTTAAGAAAGCAAGTCATTTTGTAAAAAAAAATAAAAAAAATTAAACATTTTCTTTTTCTTTTAATAATTAAGTCTGGATGTAGCCTTAAAAAGCTATTAAACTGAACAAGAGACACATCCTATAAAAATGATTGACATCTGAAACTTATTAGCATATGCAGGACTCCACTGTCAACTAGATAGCTCAAGACTTCAGCAAGAAGCACAAAATGTTAAAACAAATTACAGTAAAGGTGAACACAAATTATCTCCTTCAAAAAAAGCTCAAGCTGCATTTATCACAATTGCATATAACATTCAACACCTCTATGAAGCAACAGAAAAACCCCAAAAGTCACAATGTCACCTTCACTTACTCACTATAACACATAAAAGATTGCATCACTTCAGAAAGTAAAAAGAAATCAAAAGGTGGCTCCACTACAACAAGACAAATAACTTCATATGCAGAGCATCCAAAACATCATCATCTTAGCCACAACAGGATCATACCCAAGCAACCCCATGTACCATACCAAAAAGCACTTTCTCTCACAAACAACTCCAGCTGAAACCTGCCAGCCATCCCGAACAAACACAAGCACTCAAAACAACTTCAACTACCAACTACAGTCACAAACCATTCTTCCATACAATGAAAAACAAAGTAATACCCACAAGCAAAAAAGAAGTGAGAAATAAAAGAAAAAAACAAAAAACACTTTAATTGTTGGACACAGCATTTCCTGCATACAAATAAATACAGAACTAATGCCACTAGTAAACCGCTCAATCCATTTCAACACATAATAAAAGTAAAATCAAAACAACTTACCCCATGAAAATTTTACATTGTGATTTTCTCACAAAAGACCCAGTATACAAAACCTGCAATAGCAAGCTACATGTACAAGGCCAGAAGCTCACACTATCCCAATACATTCATTTATCAAAGTCAAGGGTAGATAACTCTAATATAGATTTAAAATGAAGCAAAGAAGAAAACCCTACCATTTCAAAGCTGTTCTCAAATAAGATATTAAATGAGAAAATAGTTATGTTAGTAATTTGCATGTAGTAAAAACTATTCAATTATAAATGCTAATTAATGAAATGTTACTAATGATAAGCATTAAAAACTTAATACTAGGGGAAATGTATAATTAAGATGAAGTTAACTTGTTATAGGAAATATCTGGGTTCTCCTTATCCCATGTAAAGGTGTTGACTGTAGCTTGTCCATATGTTTTCAGAACAAAAATTAAGTTGAAAGAAAAACTAATACTATTATATCTAGTAAAATGTAAAGTTATATTTATTTGTCTCTTAACTTCTTCTTTTCATTAACCTTCCATTATGTTCTTTCAGCTGGTCTCTTCAAGAACATAATGATCCAATCCATATCTTCCACTTGTTTTAAAATGTTTTTGACTGTAGATAAGACAAAGCAGTATCAGGATCCTCAAAAACTTGACATCATCAGATAGGAAGGCCTTCAGTCTGGCAAGGAACAACGGGTGAACTTTAATTTGTTCTTTCTTAATAAGTTCTCTGATTAAAGGCAGAAAATATTTTATTTTAGAGGTGACTGCTGTAGAACAGTCATTGTCAAAACAGCTTGTTTTTCCATCTATTTTAAGTGGAGTCTTTGCCCATGTAGTTCTAAAAATGAATCCCTTATCCTATGAGGAAAAAATCTCACTATTGTAGATCTTGGAGATGAACTATTCCTTGTAGAGAATGTGGTTAAAGACCTATGTGCTTTCTCAATTCCAAATGGCATTGCTTCAGGTAACTCAAGCATTTTAGAGAGCCAGAATGTCAGAAAATTTACCATATTATTTCCTTCTATTTTTTTTTTCTGGAAGACTAAAGATACAGATAATATTTCTGTGGGATCTGTTCTCTAGGTCATCAACTTTGTTCAGTAAAAGAGTGTTTTAATAAAAATTCAATATTATTTTCATCTTCATTTAGTCTCCCTTCTATGTCATTTATTGAGTCCTTGATACCAGATATTTGTGACTTCTATTGCTGCTTGACTTACAAAGCCATGTCTGGACCAGCTCTGTTAAAAATGCAAAAGAAATCCCAATCCCTCTGCACCACATACTCCAGAGACCTTAACCTCATTACCACAATCAACAGAATGCGCTGGAGGGACAGGCTCATAACCCAGACACTGCCCATGCTATGGAATAGACTTCCCATGCATGTCAAACACAGCACCTCGCTGGCCCTCTTCAAGAAAAATCTTGATGAGTGGTTGAGAAATAGAAAATTCACCCCAGGGATCACTCCAGTGGCTCTACTTGACAGAGGCACTGGAAACTAAGGTTGGGTGGCATGATGCCGGGGTAATCCTATGGGCTAGCATGTAAAGGCTCCGGGGCCATTACCCTAGTACACATCTATGAACCTATGAAGAGCTTCTTGAATCTGATCCATTTGTTTTGTGTAATTTTCTTTGAAGTTATCTAATTTAGTGTCCAATTTAGCCATCTTCAAAGATAACTCCTGGATATTTGTGAGAACTGACTGCAACTTCTTTTTAAAAAGTGATTCTTGTGAAGCTGTTTTTGAATGACTCATTTCCAGACTGGATATAATAATGATCTTCCAGATAAAGTTTTGACATGAAAATATTAAAAAGAAATACAAAAGAAAATCTTTGATATAACCCCAGAGAACACTTACAATTATTTAGAATAACTGAAAATAGGATTATTTTGAAGGTTAATTTCCTGTCAGAAATATATAGAGTAGCAAAGCAAAAGAAATGTGCTGATACTCAGTCAACATCCTAGCCATGCCCCCCCCCATCCCAAATTATCCTTATGGTCTCTTAAGTCACACCACTAGAACCCAACAGGTTAAAGGAAATAAGAATTTCACACACAAATCTTATTCAATAACTAATTAACTAAACTTAAACTGGCCTCAAAAACTATAACATGAATATGCACTGCTACCTTGGGTCCAACATCCATACATAGACTAAGACAATGCGCTGACCCCTTACAAACATACTTCTCAACCTCTTAGAGCAATAAATCTGCACAAAGTCATACATAAAAGTCGAAAATATTGCTCTTACAATCTTAGAAAGTTGATATAATAACAAGTTTTGCATTAGCATACATTTACTGAAGGGTATGAAGTCTGAAACTCAAATGTCTATCACTATTTTCTAACTTTAATCTTTAATGATTTGCCACTAATTTGCCAGAAAAACACAATTTTATGTAAAACAGACTAAAAATATGAGCCAGAAATCTGGACATAATGCAAAAATTGGTATGGTTGAGAGGTATGCTTACAGAGCTGAGTCTTTCACCTAACACCCCAGGCTCCCTTCTCACCACTTTCTCTGTGAGCCATGGTGTTTTCTTGTACCCCTTATCCATGGTAGCTGCCATTTAAATAAGTGTTTTTTACTTTTACACACACAAACACACACACACGCACACACACACACACACACACACACACACACACACACACACACACACACACACACACACACACACACACACACGCGCACACACACACACACACACACACACACACAAACATGCACAACATTCCCAGGGAATGATGGTCAAATTCTTCAGTTCATTAGAGCTTTCTGCCTGACAAGGTAGTACTGCTGCCATTCTAGATATAGCTAGGGGTCAGATACACTAGTTGCCATACCACATTAGTTTAGTAGAGAAGTATAAATTATAAACATAGTGCCTCAATAATAGCAAGTCCAAACAATCTGGCTTTGTTGGAGATGGATGTCACAACTTGCAAACCTGCACTGTTATGTAGCACTTGCTGGTCAGATAATAAATAATTAGAGAAAAATGAATAATGTGACCACAAGATCTAAGAAATAAATTAATTAAAACAGTTACTTATACAATTAGGAAGTCAAGATAGTATTAATACATATTAAATATGCAGTGATAAAGTACAAGGAACAGAAAACAATAATTAATTGGGTGAACAGAAATGCTAAAAGGAAAATTTGATTAATTATAAATAAGGAGCCTGACTGAAAGAAATATTGTTTCTAACTGTTCTAAGTTAGTAAAAATATCATATAAGGCAGAATTGCAGACAGCAAGTTTACCCAGATGTTGGTAACAACTCTCTGATCATGTAGCCCAGGCTGGTATGACCCTGACCCTGAGTAGCATCCTGCCCTCACCAGGAATGATACCTCAGTATAAAGAAAAAAATAATCAATTTCAACAATTGGCTAAGCTTCTGGTGTCATTCAAAGGGGATCCAGTGTCTGTCAGTCTGGAACGACATGCTCGACAAGCCACGTTGCTTCGCAAGAGATGGCTTGCACCTGTCACCCCTAGGCTTTCGAATACTGGCCAAGGCTCTTGCTGCCCCCATAGTGCCTTTTTTAGGCAAGGCTCAAAAGTGAAACCCACCTCCATAAACAGCACAATTAACAAAAAACTGAGGGTTATGCTACTCAACACCAGGAGTTTAAATCTCAAAATGCACGCGCTCAAAGCACTCCTCGGTATGGAGAACGTTGACATCTGTGCAGTAACTGAAACCTGGTTCAAGGTTCCAGAGAGCACCCCAGCACTACCGGGCTACAACTAATGCCACACGTTTTGGCCACAGAACATGGACCGAAACACAAAACGAGGGGGCGTATCCATATTCATCAAGGATACCTAGGTTAGTGGCACAGCATGATACCTCTGAAATCATCCATGTGCAACTAACATTGGGCAAATCTGCAATGCAAATTGTGGCCTGCTACAGATCAACCTCCATGACCCAGGACCACTACTCCACCTTTCTGGAGACACTGGAAAACATGAAGGTCCTACCGAACACCCTGATATTAGGCAATTTCAATTACCCTACCATTCACTGGGAAAATTACTTGAGTACAAACTCCCAGGCCCAGTGCTTCCTGGAATTCATCAACTCAAATGCCCTGGATCAGCTGGTAAACTCCCCTACCAGAGGTGAAAACATTAGAACCTATCTTTAATCATAATTATAGTTTTGTGACCATACTATTTTCGCCGTGGTTAGTATGGCAGCGTTTCTACTGTGCTAAGCATTCTGCTTGGCTAGCTGCCACAATACGACAGTTTTCTTCTATGTATGTACTAATTCATTATGACATAAATACCATCATATCTGATTGTGGTTTTGCTTTAAAAACATATGATGTTTACATAAGGTCTTTGGCGAACATGTTGAGACGATGTAGTCTTTATTGTAATTCTTATGACTGCATAGATATATATAAATTAATTGTCTTGAAATAAGCATTTATATGAGATGTAATATTATGTAATGGGAACATATTTTTAGAGACGAGCTAGGATTGTTAGCTAAATAAAAATTTAGTGGAAGCAACACTATATATTGCTTCTTTTTCTAAATATGGGCATGGCTTCCTGGTTTAATTTACGGAGGCTTAATACAAATGCTTGAGCAGTTTGGGTAGCCTTATATATTCCATTAATTAATGTGATATACTATAGTTTGCTTCTTTAACTAAATATGGGCATCGCTTCCTGATCTGATTTACTGAGACATAATGCTGATGTCTGAACAATTCTATATATTTCATCAATTAATGTAGCATCTACTTGAATGAGATTTATAATGATGAGTTTTAAATGAGTTAAGCGAAATATCAAACAGATTTTTATGTTGGTCTTAAATACAATGCTAGATAGGTAAAAATAGTATTACTGTTTTATTTGTTGGAATTTTACCATTGTAAACGAGCTCAAAGTTTGTTAATTGATTTTAATTAATGTAATTAATTGGTTAACTATGACAAGGGATTTCTATAAAAGAAAATGGAATCTTTTGAATGATTGTAACCTGATGAAGCACAACTTGTTTGTGTGAAAGCGCTCGTTCCTGTTCCACTCTTATATTAAATGATTTTTGGATTATATCGTGGTGGTTTCAAGCAGTTTATTTCATCAGAGGTGAAAACATATTGGACCTGGTCATCACTAACATGGGCGACAGGTATTCCACACTGAAGATCAACCCATCACTGGTTAGATCAGACCATGTCCACACTCTACCACCACCCCCAACTAAGGAAACCACAGTAAAAATCTTTTCTAAAGCAAACGTCACCTTACTTAAGACAGAGGTGGTAGATTTCACAGCCCCCACACTAAAGGATAACGCTTCCCAAGATGCAGGCACCTTTACAAATGCACTCTATGAGCACCTACAAGGATGCATGGATCATGCCATCCCTAACAAAACCAAGACTCACTCACCTAAGAGAAGGAAACCAGTTTGGTGGACCCCTGCCTTAAACAGGATATACAATAGAAGGAGGAAACTAGTTCAGAAAAAAAGCAAATCCCAAGAAGGAAAGACATCCCTGATCAGTATCAGTAAGAAACTAAGGTCCCTCATGAAATCATCCAAGGCTAACTTCGAAAGAAAAATAGCCAAGGATTCAAAAGATAACCACAAAGCCTTCTTTAGCTATGTTAAGAATCTAAGTGGCAACTCGCAGATATGCACTGAACTAGTGCAAAATAGCACAAAATATACTGAACCTACTGATATTGCCAACATCCTGGCAGATAGATTCAGTGCAAACTTCACCCCCCTCTCACCTCCAAAAGGGCCCACAACAATACTGGAAACATGTAGTGTCCCAAAACTCACAGACGCACAGGTGAAAACAGCCCTTTCAAAAGCCAAAAAAGCAGCGTCAATGAGACCAGATGGTGTCCCAGGCTGCGTCTTGCATGAACTACAGAATGAACTAACCCCCCACCTAAGCACGCTGTTCAACCTCAGCCTCTCCACAGGCTAAGTGCCCATAGAATGGCGCACAGCAATGGTTATTCCACCACAAAGGAGGGGCCAAAACTGACCCTGGTAACTATCACCCCATAAGCCTGACTAGCCTGGTCTGCAAGGCTATGGAGCGTATCATCATGGAACTCATTAACAAAGACATTGGGAACCTCCAAACACTTGACCCAACCCAGTTTGGCTTTGTTAAGGGCAGATCATGCCTACTTTGACTTATTCAAGACAGTCACCAAGGCCATAGACAAGGGAAAGGTGGTTCACACAGCCTACCTTGACCTCGTCAAGGCTTTCAACATCATTCCCCACTCAAGTATTACAGAAAAACTCACCAGCCTAAACATAAACCCCTGCATCGCGAGATGGGTTGCCAACTGGCTTACAGACAGAACTCACACGATAAGAATAGTGGGCTCCAGATCTGACTCTAAATGAGTCAAAAGTGGTGTTCCACAAGTCTCGGTCTCAGAAGTACAGGCAAACACAGGAGGACTATGACTAACCAAGTTTGCCAATGACTGCAAACTGGGAGCCATAATTGACTCTCCAGCTGACACGGACATCCTCCAAAAGGGCCTTACTGAGATGGACACCTGGTGTCAAAGTCATGGCCTCAAGCTAAATGCCAAAAAATGCATAGTCATCCCATTTGGGAAAAACAAAACACCCACGAATTACCACATAGGTCAGCCCCCTTAATACAGAAGAGGTAATAAGAGATCTGGGGACCCAGGTAGATAGTAATCACTCCTTTGACAATCATATTGCCAAAGTAGTTAGGAAATCCTTCTATACAGCCCATCTAATTACTAAAGGGTTCACATCTAGAAATAAAGAGGTTATAGTGCCCTTCTACTCGTCATTCATTAGACACATCATAGAGTACAATGCCCCATTTGGGATGTACCTCACAAGACACTTCCAACAGCTGGAAAGACCACAAAAGTACCTCACCAAGAGGATTACTGGCCTCAAACATATGTCCTATGCAGCCCGACTGAAAAACCTCCGGCTGTACTCAGTGGCATATCGCTTATTCAGAGGTGATCTCTGCCTGACTTACAAAGCCATGTCCAACTCAGAATTGATGGACATGCTCCACCTAAAGACATCCAAGTCACTGCGAGCCACATGCTCTAGTGAGCTAAACCTCACCCCAACAATAAACAGAACATGCTAGAGGGATAGATTCCTGTCACAGAGACTCCCCAAGCTTTGGAACAAAATTCCAAACTACATTGGGCAGAGCCCCTCAATAACACTCTTCAAGGGAATCCTTGATGAATGGATGGGTAACAGAAAATACACCCCTGGGATCACTTCATTGGCTCTGCTTGACAGAGGATCAGTTAATTAATCAATAGGGCAACGAAAGCCAACACACTCTGGCTAGGCTTATAAATGCCCTTGGTCAGATAGCCTAGTACCTACCTATGAACCTATGAACAAGGTCTCCAAGCAATACTGACTAACTTTTCACTGGCATAATTTCAAACTATATCACTTCTATACTCACAGAAACCAGAGGTACTATCAGATTATATTAGTTATTTCCCACGCACATAAGAACATTAAAAAAAGAGTAACTAACAGTAAACAGGATTTCCCATGCATGCAGTAGTTGTTTGCATACTAATGACTGCTTCCTTTCATAGTTCTGATCAGCTGCCTCTTTGTAGAACCTTTAGTTGCATTTTATGACTTTCTAGCTTCCTGCCTGATTAGAGTGGCAGATCCAGATCAAACATATTTCACATCTTGCATCTAACTGCTTTTCTCTGTAGAAGGGAAGTACAGCTTCAGCTCTTATCTCTGCATATCATATGTTTACATCATATAACAGAACAAGTACAAATATAATTCTTCTGTCACTAGTAAGACATCTTATCAATGCAATCTTATATTGCAGACTCTGTTACATTTCCAAAGTTGAAATATAGATTGCAAAATAGCTAACAGTCTGACTAAGAAAGAGGAAAGTACATAATATTTTAAATAAGTTTCTCTTCCCTGGCACCACAGCTGTCTTAAAGAGTCCTTCACAGCTTGTGCTTGGCATAAATGTGACTAACGTCTTATGAATAAATGGCTGTGTCATCAAGATATGCAGCCAATTACCTGGCATAAAGATTAGAACATTAACCATGATCCTTTGAAAGTGTCAGGAACTCTCTGAAAATGGAGAGACCTATTCAGAGGTGATGCATGCTGTCTTCTCTTTGGCTTCAGTGCCACTGTTTAGATGTAGGGTGATCAAACACCTTCTTTTGTCTAGCCTGTCTATGAGCCCATCATCATCTGGGCACTGGGTAACTGTCAAATTTATATATGGCATTCAGTTTTTGGAGAATGTTACAAAATATTATGGAACCATCCAGCTTAATGACCAGCACAACTGGACAGTTCCATTTACTTGGGACTCCTCAGTAATAGGCATAGGTATCAGTGGGTGCCTGAATCCAGCATGTGGTGCAGGATTTTCACATTCTGGGTAAGCTGCATAGAAGTTCTCAGTGTCTTTCTTCACACCAAGACAATACAATCTAGCAAAATGTTTAGCTTTTCTTTTGCCCATAGCTAAGTGTCCTCCCAAAATATTATGTGGCAATTTCATAACAAGTATTCTAGGAACATGTGTCTGGACATGTATCTGGACTCTGGAGCATTTCTCCCCAGGCCTCCACTGAAAATTGGCTTCATTCCAAGTCAAAATTTCTAGGTAAACAAATGTTACATAAATAAATAGATAAATAAATAAGCTTCAGAGCTAAAAGTTGGTGCAGTATTTCTTCTTTGTCATTAGTTACCCTGTAAAACATGTCATCCTTCAACTCAAAACATAGTTATAAGATTGGGTCTATATTCTCACCTGTTTCTCCTTCAATTTTAGATATATTTTCTGGTGCTTTGTCTAATGTATCATCCCCCTATTGTGATTTCTTAAAATTTTATTTGCTTAACTGTAAATATGTCAAATCAGTAACATTTCTGGGAGTACAATTACATGAAGTAAAGCGTATAGTCTCTTCACATATAAATACAGGTATAGGTGTTCCTTATAGGTTCATGGGTTCATAGGTAGGTTCTAGGCTACCTGCCTGAAGGCATTTATAAGCCTAGCCAGAATATGTTGGCTTTCGCCGCCCCTTAGATTAGTTCCCTGTGCCTCTGTCCAGCAGATCCACTGAAGTGATCTCCGGGGTAAACTTTCTGTTTCCCATCCACTCATCAAGGTTTCTCTTGAAGAGTGTCAGCGAGGACCTCTGCCTAATGTAGATTGGAATCTTGTTCCAAAGCATGGGAAGTCTCTGTGACAGGAATCTATCCCTCGAGCATGTCCTATTTATTGTTGTGGTGAGGTTTAGATCCCTAGAGCATGTGGCTCGAGGGGATAAGCTTTTCTTTAGGTAGAGCATGTTGATCAGTTCTGGGTTGGACATGGCCTTGTATGCCAGGCAGAGATCACCTCTGAGTAGGCGGTATGCAACCGAGTACAGCTGGAGTTTCTTCAGTCGAGCTGCATAGGGCATCTGTTGGAGGCCAGTGATCCTCTTGGTGAGGTACTTCTGTGGGTTTTCCAGCTGTTGCAGGTGTCTTGTAAGATACATCCCAAATGGGGCATTGTACTCTATGATGGGTCTGATGAGCGATGAGTAGACGGGCACAATTACCTCTTTTGATCTGGATGCGAACCCTTTTGTGATAAGGTGTGCCATGTAGAAGGATTTTCTAACCATTTTGGCAATGTGATTATCAAAGGAGAGTTTACTTTCTACTTGGGTCCCCAGATCTCTTATTACGTCTTCCATATTTAGGGGACTGCCGCCTATGTGGTAGTTTGTGGGTACTTTGTTTTTTCCAAAGAGGATGACTATGCACTTTTTGGCATTTAGCTTGAGGTCATGATGTTGACACCAGGTGTCCGTCTCAGTGAGACCCTTTTGGGGGATGTCTGTGTCAGCTGGAGAGTCAATTATAGCCCCTAGTTTGCAGTTGTCTGCAAACTTGGTCAGCCATAGTCCTCCTGTGCTTGCCTGTACCTCTGAGAAGTATATGCCGAACAGGAGGGGTGCTAGGACTGAGCCCTGGGGAATGCCACTTGTAACCGGTTTAGAGTCAGACCTAGCTCCCGCAACTCTTACCATGTGGGTTCTGTCCATGAGCCAGTTGGCAAACCATCTTGTGACATAGGGGTTTATGTTCAGGCTGGTGAGCTTGTCTATAATACTAGAATGGGGAATGGTGTCAAAGGCCTTAGCAAGGCCTAGGTAGGCTGTGTGTACCACCTTTCCCTCATTTATAGCCTTGTTAATGGTCTCAAAGAAGCCCACCAGGTTTAGGAGGCATGATCTGCCCTTAACAAAGCCGAACTGGGTAGGGTCCAGTGTTTGGAGGTTCCCAATGTCTCTGTTAATAAGTTCCATGATGATGCGCTCCATAGCCTTGCAGACCAAGCTAGTCAGGCTTATAGGGCGATAGTTCCCGGGGTCTGTTGTGGCTCCACCTTTGTGGAGTGGAATAACCATTGCTGTGCACCACTCTATGGGTACGTAACCTGTGGAGAGACTGAGTTTGAACAGTGTGTTTAGGTGAGAGGTTAGTTTGTCTTTGAGCTGGTGTAGGACACAGCCTAGGACTCTGTTTGGTCCCATTGATGCTGTGTTTTTGGCTTTGGAGAGGGCTGTTTTAACCTGAGTGTCTGTGATTTCAGGAGCTCTACATTCTTCTGGTATGATTATGGGCCCTTTTGGGGGTAAGAGGGGGATGAAGTTTGCGCTGAACCTGTCTGCCAGGATGTTGGCAATATCAGTCAGTTCAGTGTATTTTGTACCATTCTGCACTAACTCCAAGCAGATCTGAGCATTGCCACTTAGATTCTTGACATAGCTAAAGAGTGCCTTGTGGTTATCTTTGGAGTCCTTGGCAATTTTTCTTTCGAAACTCGCCTTGGATGGTTTTATGAGGGATCATAGTTTCTTGCTGATACTGATCAGGGATGTCTTCCCTTCTTGGGATTTTACTCTTTTCTGTACTAGTTTCCTCTCTGTACCACTCTATGGGTACGTAACCTGTGGAAAGACTGAGTATGAACAGTGTGTTTAGGTGAGGGGTTAGTTCGTCTTTGAGCTTGTGTAGGACGCAGCCTAGGACTCTGTTCGGTCCCATTGATGCTGTGTTTGTGGCTTTGGAGAGGGCTGTATAGCTTGTTTATGGCAGGAATCCACCAGACTGATTTCCTTTTCTTGGAGGAGTGAGTCTTTTTTTGCTTGGGATAGCATGATCCATGCATTCTTGTAGCTGCCCGTAGAATGCATTAGTAAAGGATTTTGCAGCTTGGACAATATTATCCTTTAGCATGGGGGCTTTAAAACTTTCCACCTCAGTCTTAAGTAACGTGAAGTCTGCTTTGGCAAAGTTTTTCACAGTGGTTTCCTTGTCCGGGGGTGTTGGCGGAATGTGGATATCCAAAGTGATTTGTTTATGGTCAGATCTAACCAGTGAGGGGTTGACCACTAGTGTGGAGCACTGGTCGCCCATGTTGGTGATGACCAGGTCCAATATGTTGTCACCTCTGGTGGGAGTGTTGACCAGTTGATCCAGGGCATTTGAGTTTATAAATTCTAGGAAATGTTGGGCAAGGGAGTTAGTACTTGAGTAGTTCTCCCAATTAATGTTTGGGTAATTGAAATCACCCAATATTCAGGTGTTTGGTAGGACCTTTATATTTCCCAGTGTTTCCAGGAATGCGGAATGGGCATCCTGGGACATGGTGGGTGATCTGTAGCAAGCTACAATTTGAATTGCAGTTTTGCCCGTTGTTAGTTGCACGTGGATGATCTCTGAAGCATCGTGCTGTGCCACTAACCTGGAGGTGTGGGTATCCTTGATGAATATGGATACTTCCCCGCCTTTTGTATTTCGGTCTGGGTTCTGTGGCTGAAATGTATGGTATGAGTTGTAGCCTGGTAGTTCTGGGGTGCTCTCTGGAGCCTTAAACAAGGTTTCTATTACTGCACATATATCAATTTTCTCCATACTGAGGAGTGCCTCAAGTGCTTGCATTTTGAGGTTTAGACTTCTGGCATTGAGTAGCATCACCCTCGGTTTTTTGTGACTTGTGCTATTTATAGCGGTGGGTTTGTCTTTTGAACCTTACCTAAAAAAGGCACTATGGGGGTGGCAAGAGTCTTGGCCAGTATTCGAAAGCCTAAGGGTGACAGGTGCAAGTCATCTCTAGCGAAGCAGTGTGGCTTGTCGAACATGTCATCCCAGGCGGACAGACATTGGATCCCCTTTGAATGACACCAGAAACTTAGCCAATTGTTGAAATTCATCATTTTTTCTTTATACTGTGATATCATTCTTGGTGAGGGCAGGATGCTACTCCAGGGTCAGGGTCATACTGGCCTGGGCTACAAGATCAGAGAGCTCTTCCGTGTCTGTTTTCATGTAGTCCAGGGAGGTACGACTCAGGTCATTCACACCAACATGGACAGTGACAGATTCATATTTGTATTTGTACTGGAGTGACCTGAGTGCTTGTGTTATGTGGCGGTTCCTGGCACGTGACAGGCAGCTAACAGTAACCTTCTCCTTATTCAGCCTAGTGAGTGGGACGTCAGTGTGCCTAACTATAGAGTCACCTTTTACTAGTATGTTGGGTATGTTATTTTGCCTTAAGGGCTGTGATTGCATGGCACACTGGTTTTGTGAAGTATGTGTTTCATGATTTGTGTTGGGGGGTGGAGGTAGCTTGGATGTCTGCTTTGGAGGTCTCTGTTGATTTTGCAGATTTTTATTTAGAGCCTCCGAGTATGTTTTTGTGTATTTATGTGTGTTTTTTGCCAGTGCTGGTTTAATGGGTCTGTGTGAGACTGGTGGTGTGATGCAAGTATTTCCCTTCTCCTCTTGACTGTCTGATCCAGCCTTGGGTTGAGAGAGCCTAGCCTCCAATTTGGCTGTATACTTGCATCTCTCACATGTATTAGTGTTTGGTGGTAGGAGGAGAGGGTTCTCTGTGTGCATGAGGCAGTTGTAACATTGCCTCAAAATGCCCAGATTCACCAGTTGGACTGGAGAGTATACCTGAAACTGCCCTTTGGACATGCCTGGATAGGTACAGTGAACTGTTTTACTGAATGGCTGGTAAGGTTGAATAGAGAGCCTTGTCCTTCTGTACAGTGTAGGAGGGTCTAGTGCTAGGTTTATAAGTGCTTGCTATGGGTTTTGAGCAAGTGCTTGGCTGAGAAATGAATGGCTTGAGTGCTTAAGTTCAAAGTTTGTCTAGTTCCAAGGGAAAAATTGAAGAGGAGACTTTGTGGAGCTGGGAATAGTTATACCCTAGCTAACCGGCACTGCCTGGTGTGCAAAACGGGGCTAACGCGGTATTTATAGCAGGGAAATGAAAGAGATAGAAATTAGCCCAAAATGGCCAATGAACTATTAATTTCTGGGCTGAAACAACTCCTCCAGGGACAGATAGGCTGCTCAAAGCTCCCCTCTCTCACAGGTGAACAAAGAAACTTTCTTCTATCCATGTAAGGTATGGGCAAACACAGAGATTTGTAACACAGCCCTGAATTCAGCACTTAACCTGAAAACTGGACTATACTAGCTTAGAAAGGTGGGCAACAAGTGTATATATATATATATATATATATATATATATATATATATATTTTTTTTTTTTTTTTCAGAAAATAAAGCAGATACAATCAAAAAAACTCGTTAAATGCACAGAAAAGTATCCTTATTGTTATATATTTCAGGTCAGAGTTGTAGTCAATGCCACCAGTAATAAAGTAGGAAGAAACACAAATACAGTAAAAGCAGATGAATAGAATGCAATTTTATATATATATATATATATATATATAAAAACAATAAAACAATAGAAAACGGACAACTGATTTAAACAAGTTACCCAATTAACCAGAAAAAAGCTCAAAACTGAACCCTGCTCCAACAGTCTTCAAACTGACAAGTTCTAACTGCACACTCCTGCTGCTAGGGTGCAGGGGAACCTTCTCCAAAAAAAGATGGCCTGGGTCAGTGCTCAAGTTATACAAACAAAGCTAGATTCAGCAGGCCTGAATCTGGTCTATGCTGCAGCAACAAGGCGCACCATTTTCAGAAAGAAACAGTTCAATAAGCAGGCACAATAAGCCTGTGACCAGAAATTCCCAGCTCAGAAGGGAAGAATCCAGCCTCCCACAAGAGTGCAGACCACACCTTCTTAATATAAAAAAAACTGGCCCAAAGCTCAAGTGCTTAAATCAGAAATAATACACTTTAGAACAAACACTAAGCCTTCAGTCAGCAACTCCCAACTCAGACGTTTGTTAGCTTCCTGTCCTTCCTTTTCTATTACTTCATCTAGAAAAGGCAACCCCTGTCAGTCACTTTCTTCACCTTTTGTTTTTTTAGAAATTCCTTTACTTTTATCCATGTAACTTTTAATCCTTAAGTACCTGTTGCTGACAGTCCTGTTTCTGACTACCCCCCCCCCTCCATTTTGACATTACGGTGGGATCTTGGACTTGCGTTTCTTCTCTTGGTAGGTTTATCACTATGAGTGTCTCCCACTCTCTCTCCACATAAAAATTCTTCATTACTTTAATGACTAGAACCTTCCAATAAGGTTCCATAATCATGCACTATAGGTTCTTCCCTGTCAGTTTCCACACTAACTTCTTTAACTAACTTAATAATTGGGGTATTCTGGTAATGCTCTGAAACAGATTTTTGATAACACACAGGTTCCTCTCTCCCTTCCATCCAAAGCCAGGCTCTAGTTTCTTTTGCAGTTTTCGCATCTAGCACTTTTCTTTTATCAGAACTGTGGATTTGTAACAATGTATGAGGCTGCTGCCCCCACCCCACCCCCACCCCCAGAACTTTCCATTTTTGCTAGGGGTATATTCTGGCCTAATCATATCTAACTGTACTCCATCCTTCAGTTTCTACAGTACTTTGAACTAAGCCTTGGCGAATTATAATATCAAGTGTTAAATTCAGTACTAAAGCTACAGGATACAGTACTTGCACCAGCAGACTTATATTACCCTCACGTTAGTTAATACCCTTTCCTTGTCTCTGTGGATTTACATTACTCTTACTTTCCTCGTCACAACACATTTCTTCAGGTAAGTTGTGTTTCTTGGGCCATTTGCAGACAGCATTACAATATTATACAGGCAATACATGCCATAACAAGGTTCCTACCACAATGTAAGATTTAAATAGATAGATATAGATATTGATATAAATCTAGATATAGATATAGCTATATCAGTAGTATTTCTAACACATCAAAACATAATTTCTTCCATATCAAAAGAACAAATATGCCACTGTTTCAGGCTCACATATGAGTATATTATAAGCATTAATGAGCAGAAATATTTATCCACATTATGTCAATTTCTGCTTGTCAAAACTAAATACATCAAAGAAAAAAATTACTGAAACTGCACTGACTTCAAAAGGAAAACAAATCATCTGTCAAATCAGAAAATAAATAAACATAATTGAATACTACTACCTTATTCATGTGCTAATTGTTACCCTAATCCTGCCACTGCCTCTAACCTGAACCCCAAACACTTACACATTACCTTACTAAAAACCCTTTCACTAACAGTACCACTACACACAGAGTTTACTGCAGCCATATATAAATATAGGAGAGACATACACATACAGACACACACACACACACACACACACACA
This sequence comes from Protopterus annectens, assembly GCF_019279795.1. Classification (NCBI taxonomy): domain Eukaryota; kingdom Metazoa; phylum Chordata; order Ceratodontiformes; family Protopteridae; genus Protopterus; species Protopterus annectens. Next base: position 1,103,486,640 of record NC_056730.1, read on the forward strand.
CACACACACACACACACACACACACACACAAAAAACACATCAATAGCTGACACTCAATCAACCAAAGTGCAAATGCTGCCCCAATCCTGAAAGATCTCCTCATTGTCATGCGTAACTTCAGCAGCTACAAGGAATAATAGAGACAATAATCTGTAGTGCATAAATAGGTTCATAGATTCATAGGTACTTACAGGGCTAATGATCCAGGTGGATCATAAAAACTCCAACCTTACATTACAACCTTACATTCCAATGAAAAAATTCAGTCCTTATATTTTGCACTCAAATAACACAGAGATGGGTTAAACAATATGTTGGGAGATGTACAGTATTCATGAGGGAGAAACTGGGAGTGAAGTTGCTGTGGGCACCTCGTGTGCCAATAGCTACACCAACCTGGTTATGGTGGAATGGGAATATTGTAATGTGATTAAGTTAATAGGTGTGAATATCTGCTCTTTTTCCAGATTTGTTGATGATTCATTTCTGCTATGGAAAGGTAGTGAGAATGAACTTATGTTTATGGAAGAAATGAATAATAGTATAGGATTTTTAAATTTACCTATAGATATTCAAGAGAACATATTGATTATCTTGATATACAGGTTATGAGAGATGCAAGGAAATTGGTCACTACAAAAATGTTTAGGAAGGAATGTTATTGTCCTTCATCTTTTCATTGTAGTAGTATGCATCCTGGGCACGTGTTCCCTAATGTATTGAAGGGGAAAATGATGTGTGTTTCCAGACTTACTATAAATAAGGATGATTTTGATGTAAGTTTAGAACAAGTTAGTGGTGAATTTAGGAATAGGGGATATAATAAGGTTGAAGTGAATGAAGCATGTGCCCTAGTTAAAAGAGATAGAGGCACTATTAATAAACCCTATTTTTCCACACCCCAGGAGGGAAGGTTGATGAGATATAGACAGAGAGGTGGGTCTTCACTTACTTTAACCTATAGTAGTGGTATAGATGAGATTAGACAAGTTGCCAGAAAGCAATGGCACATTTTAAGAACTGATGATATTATAGCTGAATTAGTAGGTGATAAGCCTATGTTCAGTTATAGGAATAAAAGATCATTAAAGCATCAGCTATGTTATCCTAGTACTCAAGTAGTAAGGTCTATTAACACATCTATAGGTACTAAGAAATGTGGGGACTGTAGCTACTGTGGTTTGATAGGTGAAGCTCTATTTTTTATACATCCAGATATGGGGATGAGTTTTTCTATTAAAGTGTCAGCTAACTGTAACACAAATAATTTAGTATATTTGGCCCACTGTATTTTATTTGGGAAATTTTATGAAGGGAAGACTAATAGGAGGTTATAGAAGCATATTAGGGATCACCTATATTGTATGAGCAAGGGCTTAGACTACAGTGCTCTGGCTAAGCATAGCATTATGGAAAGGGAGCAGCATAAGTTTTTATTTCAGGTTTTGGAGGTTATACAGGAAGGAATAAGGTTAGGTGATACAATAAATAGGACTGAGTGCAGTGAGATACTTTGGATTTTGAGGTTAAGGGCACATAAAGGGTCTGGACTAAATGATATGGTCCCTTTGAAGCCTGAATTGAAAGGGAGACCTTTAAGGGAATAATATGAATGTGTATTGATGAGTGTGCTCTACATTTTTACAGATGTCATGTGGTCTTAGTATTGAAAGATGGCTGGACAGGTAATTAAGTATAAGTAGTATTTAAGTGTTCCTTTTGCATTGTTTTTTAGTCTGATGCAGCAATTTGTAATTGTCAAAGCGCTTAGTACATTATTAAAGTGTCCTGATTTTACTGCTTTGGAGTCTGTGGTTTGAACATTTTACTTCGGCCATGGAACAGTGCTTGTTTTTTATCTTAACCTCTGAAGAGTGAAGAAATGGCTAGTGTACAGATGCAACAGGAGGGTTAATGTGGAGCTGGTCTTTGCACACTATGACATCACACAATGGCTATAAGAGGACTATTCATCTCTGAGCCTGACAGCTACATCTTGCTGCTCCCATAATTTACAACTTAATCCTGACACACACATGGGTGAAAAAAATTCCCACTTATGTTGCCCAACAACTACTTGTTTATGTGTCTGTGCGGCCATCATAAAAGTAGACAAGACTCACTTTGGCACCGCCTGCATTGGCTCTGGGAGGGGCACCGCATAAAGTATGATAAGGGAAGTGCTTAATAACACATTGCATAGGGATCAGTGTGTTGGTCCCAAGTGCAGCCCAGGCCTCAGCCAAAACAGCATTACAAAGACCTACAGTTAGTTAGAGGGTAGGTTGCAACCAAAGACTGATAAATGTAAGTCTATTTTAAAAATGCTTGTCCCATCTCTGCAGGTGCTGAGCTAACTTTTGAGAGGTGATGGTTTGAGCTTATGTCTACTGTCTGCTTTGTCAGATGACAAGGGGCTCAGATGAGGTGCACCTCCTGAGTCCTACCTTGTGATGTGCATTAAAGTGTATAGACACCATGCATCTTCTAGCTGATCAGTTTGAGCTTACTGCAAACAGATCTGATCCCAAGCAGCAATCTTTTATGTTGCTTCATTGTGGATTAGGGCAAATCTAGAGGAGGACTGCCATCTTGTGGTATTCCTGTGCTCACCATGGTCTGCTTGTTCTTATGCCTTAGTTCATGAGTCAGAGTCTGAATATCAAACAAATAAGTGATGTCCGAAGAGAACATGAGTCCTGGGAGGGAGTGTGGCATTTGACAGTACTGGGTCCAGTTAAGGCATTTCAGGTCTGATACTACCTTTGTCAACATGATTACAGAACCATATCCCTGTTATCCAAACCCCATTGCATGACCATTGCATATACTTGCCCACTGCATGAGATCATACCTGAGCTTGTAATTGGAAAAGGTTGGTAGTTTGATAAATCCCTCCTATTCAAGTTACTCTGAGATGTCTGAGGACATGATGATCATTGTCTTCAAGATGGTTAAGAGCAATGACTCTTCTTCTTCCTACAGATGCTCCCAGAATCCTTAGCAATGGACTCTATTGGGCTCCCATTCTATTCCCTCAGAAATGTCTTTCTAATTAACACTTAGCAGCTTTGTAGCATCACACCCCAAGCAATCTATTCTAGACGCATTCTTAAACTGCTGTGCATTTTCTGAAAAATTATGTTAAAGAACTTAAGTTAAACAAGTATACATATCATGTAACCAGTAAATGCCATCAGAGCCATAGTTGGCTCAGCTAGTGTCTAGTGTTGCCCTTCAATCTGGTGCTCCTCAACTGTAATTGAGGTCTGTTCTCTCAGATCTGGTGCTTCTCACCTTTCTCCTGAGGAGTGCCATGTCCTCAACTCTGAATTCAAAAGAAAAAAAAGCCTAGCTTTAAAAAGTCTGTATCAAGTTGCTTGTTACAATTGTAGCAATCACCTTGCCGCAGTATCTATAACACAGAAAACACTGAAGCAAGAGCTTTAGTCCTGACCACAAAACAGCACAGCAGTATCAGAATTTATTTCCATATTAGTATACCAGAGCCAGTATGGAAGTGAATACCAGTATTTATTTTATTTATTTTACATTTGTTTACTGGGAAAGTCCGACTGGAACAAGGTCTATTTACAGCAGAGGCCCGGGGAGAAAAGTTCCATAACATAACAGTACAAATACAACAAATGACAAAAAATTTCTGTACAGAGGCATATATACAATCAGAGCTCCATGTCTTTATATGACAACACATAATCCACGAATGACAGAAAATTTCTATACACTGGCATATATACAATCAAGGAGATTTTTCATATCTTAGTATGATTTGAGCAAGCTTGGTATATAGATAGCAAAACTTTGAATTCCGTATTGGTAGTACAAAGCATAAAAATGAAGAAATGGAATCTGGAAAATAATGCTATTCAGGAGATATGTCATAGCATGAGAAATAGTTTGTAGGACAGTAGTTCCTGATAGGGAGTATTTGAGAAGTACAGAATAGCTGAGGTAAGCAGTGAGGAGATGAGATGTGGCAAGTTAGGAGGAGAGCAGAAAATATTTTATGTGATCCAGGGACAGAGCCATGATTGCAAGAGGTGTGACTTTAGTGATGTCTTGAAAAGTGAGATGGATGGTGCAGAGGAGATACTTTGGGGGAGGTTACAAAAAGTACAAAAGTGAATGCCAGTATTACACTAGCAACTGCTCCATCTCCCAAATGTGTCCCTAACACCTTAAGCCAGGATGGTCCCCCCCTTCATCCCATCCTAGCTATGCTTCTGAATGCAATTAAAAGGTGCAAACAGCAATGCAGTCAGAAAAAGTCTGTTTTGCAATAATGGAAGTCTGTGCATTCACAGTCTTTACATCAGTGCCATAATTTATTACAATGCAGAAAAATCCAGAATGGTGTTTTATTAAATTTTTACAAACAATTTTTCACATCTTGGAAGCTGTATAACCTAGGCATATAGTTTCAGCAGCATCTTGTTCCGGATATTTAACTTTTACATGATAGCACAAAATCTCATTCTTAGTACTTGTTTTTTTTTAATATTTACAGAAATATGAGCAATTGTGCTTATTTGTATAATTATGAATAAATGCCATTGCATCTCTCTCAAGCTGTGAAGCTTACAGCACAAGCATCAAACCCAATTTTCTCCAACATCATTTAGGCTTCACCTGATGTTAAGCTATAGCTTATGGGTTAGTTAGTTCTGGAAATATTAATTTACTTGCAAAAATATTGGGTATCCCCATAACTGCTAGTATGTAGTAATATCTGTAGCTTAGTATATCGACAAGGACAATGTAATTTTCTGTCTGCCACTTGACCATTCACACTATGGCCTTCAATAACACGTAGATTACTTAGTTATAGAAGTATGAATGTAAATAAAAATGTATGAATTTGTTACTAATAGTGGTTAATACCACCACTACAGTACATCCCAGATTTACAATCTTTGTGTTATCTTGTCTCCAACACATTGGCATTTTATGTTATTAAATGATGTCACAGTTAAGATTTAGCCTCAAAATGTGTCTCAATGCTGTAGTTAACTATGAGTTTTAAAAGGAAGTATACAAAAAGGCATTACAGGTGTGAATGAGTTAATGTGTATTTGTGGAAAAGTGGGGGAAAGAACATTGGATCACCTCCTCCCCATGGAACTGGTCATCAGTGATATAACTCATGCAACTTGAAAACTGTCATCTCCTGCACCTTGAAGTACATGAATACTGTTTATAAGCCACTGGATGACAGGAGTGACTTCCTTGCTAAACATCTTTGGGCTAATCTCTGTATATGTCTTTTTAATCCAACACAAGGATTAAGACTACAGAGTTTTACTACCTTACCACCAGGGGAGAGCTGCAAAGTTCAGGCTAGGTGTGGCAACCGCATGTACCCTCAGTCATACTAGGGTTCATACCCCTCATATGTTCATCTCCTTTGTCCATTTGCCTGTCCATCATAGTGGATCAGGCTATGGAGAAGATGTCCTCCCTCCATGAGTCTGGGCTCAATGAGAAGGTGCACAAAATTCACTATACAGTAGACACTCAATTATCCAAACTAACTGGGACCTGGGCTAGTTCGGATAATCAAACTGTTTGAATAATCAAACTTATAATTGAACTGGATAAAACCACTTCTAAAATCTTGTTTTTTCTGCATGCAGGGAATACACATTTCAAACATTCAGTGATTCCGGTGGACAATAAAGAATATTTTTCACACACGAGCAAGCTACAAGCTCAAAAAACACATACAAGCAAATATGTATAACATTTGCATATTCAGACTTTATGATTTTTCCTACTTGAAAACTTTGAAAGGCTGTGTCCGGATAATTGATGTCTCGGATAACTGACATTCGAATAATCGACTCTGTGCTGTATGACTTTATGGGAAGCAAGCTGCAATTTTCAATGTGCTGATGTTATAGCTAAGGCCACAGATTCAGGTATACTCCTGCACAAGGTAGTTTGAGTGGGATTCAGCCATCTTAAGGATGACTTCAGAATCTGTATTCTGAATGCCCCTTTTAATATTGAAAATTTCTGTAGTCACTCCTCTAAGGACCTAGCAGATAACTTGAAGGTGAAGCAGGCTCTGTATACAGTGAAGGACCTTTATGAACTCCTGTTACCACTCTATCTCTTCCTCTTACAGACCCACCTAAACGGGAATATACAAGAAACCTCTTCACAACTTGGGAACAGTCCTAAAACATCACATCAACTTGCCCTTCCTGTACACATCAGGTCATCCAAGGGGATGATGTTGCCTGTTCAAATGAAAAAGCTGGTCCAGCTGAAAATAAAATCCTGATCATGTTATAGGGCTTTCTGTGTAGGATGGTTCTGTGACTTTGTCGTGGCTTTGAAAGGCATCATGAAAGGTCACTTCAGTAAGTTTGGGATGTGATATTTGTCAGCTACAACTCAGAACTGTTACATCTTTTCCCAGAAAGTGCTTGAGATAAAGGGAAATGGTAAGTAGATAAATGCCTGTTGATTTACTGTAGTACCATTGAAGCATAAGTGGTGAATGAGGGATACTGCTTAGTTGAATGACTCCGGTATTGAAATTGTTCCAACTGGAATACAGTATTCAGAAAATTCTGATTCATAACCATGTAAAATGAACACAAGATGAAAATGTGTGTGAGGTCTGTGCTTTTTTTTTTGTTTTGCAAGGCAAAGCTAAAGACATATGGAGTAATGTTGTAAATGTACTAATAACATGGTAGGTTAGGAAGGAGAAGATGAAGGCAGTGATGATGAGGAAATATTATCCGTGTCAGGAGCCATGGGCAAAAGTTATGGCTGTTTGATGAGTCAGTGAGGAAAATAACTCCTCCTTATTGAAAGGTATTTACACCACAGGGAGAAAATAGTCAAAGACAGGTTTTACTGAGCTTCTTGGCTAAAAGCCTAAGAGAAGTGTGTGGTCTGTGGCATTGCAGCACCTAGTGAGGCAGGGGAGAATTTTGAATGGACATTTGGATATCATTACCAACTTCCAGATGCTGATGAGGCTTCTATGTTTGCTCTACTAGCTGACATTCATAGTTGGGTACAACATAGTTCTGACCCTTCCTGCCAAGTGTTACATGATGTGTGTGTGACCCCCATTATATTAGAATAGCACCTAACCTTCTATCATGGAAAACACTGGTACAGAGAATTCAATGGCTGTGAAGTACCTGGGAAAAAGGAAGGCAGAAAATGATATGTTCCCTGAAAGACTGTGAGCCAACAGCCTGGCCGTTAAAGTTTGGCACATTTTAGCAAAGATACACCAGTGGCAGTCATGCTGGTGTGGAGGTCTGCAAAGATACACCAGCGACAGCCAGGCTGGTGTGGAGGTCCTAATGCTGACCACAGAAGGAAATCTACTTGGTTTGATCATGGTCTCAAAATGGATTTTTGATGACCCCTATCTTACCAAAAGTAGGATAATAAGGTAGATATACAGCATTCTTGCTTTACTAAAATGTAAAGGAGCAACAAAAACTGTACCACTGAGTTTTGTAATTGTGTCACACGAGACATTGAGAGCTAATAATCTTATCAGTATAATGGTTCTGGGTGGTCTGGATTATGTTGATCTTCTTTCATCACCACAGTTTATATTGTCGGACTTTGAATCAGAGTCCATTCACATTGTTCAGGCAAATTTTCCAGGCAAACACCCTAAAGAATGCCTCTTCCACTTTTCCCATTTTGTGGAGGAAAGTACAATGCCATAGGATGTCATAGTTGTATGGCTTTGACAAAATCCTTTATTTACTAGCCGCATGTTTCATAGCACTGGCATTCCTGCAGTCAGAGGGTGAAGTGAAAAAAACTTTTTTCTGAAAAGACAACACTATTTTTCTTAGGGTGCATGAGAACCTTTAGAATTAAGTTATTAAGAACAGTATATGTCTTCCACCTAATTGTCTCCCTACACCGTGGACTGTAGCTGATCTGTTTGATTTGGGACTTCCACAGAATCAAAATTCCATGGAAGCATGGCATTGATGAGTATGGTATCTGCTAGGGTGGAGAAAAATTGACCTTCATGCCATTTACCACTTCCTGTGGGAGAATAGAATAGAGCTGAGTCCAACAGGAAAAGGATGGTTGCCGGTACGCCTGTTATGCCAACAGGGTGTGTGTAGAGACAGCATGAGGAATACTTAGTGGGAATTTTGAATTCTGGATGGGAGTATAAAGTGTTGCACTTCCTGTGCATGGCAGCAACATGTTTGAAGATTTAATGTTTGTCTGTATTAAGTATCTGGGTGTGGGTCTATGGTGTGTAGGCCTTCACTGGATCTGTAATAATGAGTGCAGTGTGCTGCTCGATGAAACAGACTTTCCAGTTCAGGTGAGTTTGGTCATTATTGTTGTGATGTGTATTTCCACAACTTCGTTTTACAGACAGTTGTGTACTGTTAATGCCTATCCATTTTCCCAGGCTGTTTAGTGACTGTACTCCTTGTGTTCCTTCACATCTTATGTGCCTTATTGTTGCTCCTTTATTTATGTGTACATTTTCTTGTTCAGTTTGTTCTGCCCACATGATGAATGCACCTTTGTTTTATTAGAACTTGCAGTGCACGGCTTTATACTATTTTGTGCCTACTGACCTTTCCACTAATCTGTCCATTCTGTATTTCTGATTTCAGAATTGTGCTACTCAGTGTTTTACACGTTTGCAAAATTATGTTTCCATTAGTTGTGTGTTGGCATAGGGGACATTTGAACAGATGCAATTCCTGATATTGTCATTAAATATTAAGTCATCTGCAACTTGACATGAATATGATGTTAAGGTATATCTCCAATGCTGTTGGAACAGGACCAGACTGAATTCCTGAGGGCAGTAGAAGCTGCCCTTCACTTGGAAGAAGGATGGGGTTCTGCTTCTGATATTTACTGGTTCCAAAAGGGACAGAAGATTTCATCACATTTGAACCTCTGCAACTTCAATGAGCACATCTAGTACATCAGGATTTGGGTAGGGATCTTCCAGCAGTGTCATACTCCTGCCCAAATGGTGACAGAGGAATTAATGTACTCCCTTTGGTACACCAGTATCTAGACCCTCTATAGGAGTTTGTTCAAGTCACTCTGGATGTGCATCATTTTCAATGCAAAAAAATTGCCATATAGCCTTTGAGCACCCACAGTATTTGCCAAGGTGCTGGTCAATGTGACCAGAACTTTGCAGGAGAAGGACATCTATGTACACTGTCTGGATAGCCAGCTCTCTGTTAGGCAGTCCTAAAGCCGCAACCTCCAGAAATTATTACAAGCTGGGAGACATTCTGATTCCATCTCATATGATTACCTATATTTAAGTAGAGTCAGGTGCTGACCAGTATTGATTATTCATGTCCGTAGAGATGGCTCAGTAAGTCATAGACCTGGCAGTCTTGGTGAGGTCACAGCAAACCTTCCTGTGACTTTTTTGGGCTTGATGCCAACACAATCTCTCAAGAAGTAGACCTGTAACAAGTGGTGTACCCCAGGGTTCAGTCTTGGGGCCTCTGCTATTTGGGATATACTTTTCTGAGGTGCATGCTAAAACCAGTGGGCTATGGCTGATCAAGTCTGCAGATGACTGCAAGCTGGGTGCTGACATCAATTCCCCTAGTGATGTGGACATCTTCCAAGAGGGTCTCACTCAGACAAATGACTGGTGCCAGAAACATGGCCTCAAGCTAAATATCAAAAAATGCATCATCATCCCCTTTGGGGAGAGTGACATCCCCACAAGTTATCACATTAATAACAATGTCCTAAGCACTCAATCAGTCGTGAGAGATTTGGGCACCCAGATTGATATCAACCTGACTTTTGACCACCATGTTGCTTCCATTGTACGGAAAGCCTTCTACATGGCCCACCTCATAAGTAAGGGTATCTCATCCAGGGACAAGGAGGTCATAACATCTCTGTATTCTTCCCTTATAAGGTCCATTATTGAGTACAATGCCCCTTTCGGCATGTACCTCACAAAGCACATGCAGCAGCTGGAGAGACCACAGAGGTTCCTCACCAGGATAATCCAGGGCCTCAAACATCTACCATACACAGATAGGCTAAAAGCCCTATCCCTCTACTCGGTTTGATACAGACTCCTCAGAGATGACCTCTGTCTGGCATACAAGGCATTCATGGACCCCACCTTGATGGGACTGCTGCATGTCCGCAAGTCAAGTTCAACTCGAGTAACCTACACGCGCAACCTCAACATGGTCTATGACATTAACAAGACTTGTTGGCAGGACATATTTGTGTCCCAGATGCTCCCCCATCTATAAAATAGACTCCCGCTCCACATCAAGCAGAGAAACCTCTTTACCACTTTTTAAGCACAACCTGGATAACTGGATGGGAAACAGAAAATACACCCCTGGGATTCCACCCATATCCCTGCTGGACAGGGGCATCAGGTGCTGATTTGTCTAAACATGGGCTAAACTCTTGGCTAGGCTTATAAGGGCCTCAGGGCCAATAGCCTGGTAACCTCCTATGATCCTATGGTGTCCTTTTTTGCATTGGAAAATGCAGCTACTGCAAAGAACCTTGAGAAGCCAAGAGTTCCCAAGTCACTACAAGCTCACAGATCTTCTACTGGGTATGATCATGCTGCTCTAGAATGGAGGGCATTTCCTACAAACCTCCAGAAAGTCTCCCATTCCTTCATCTGAAGACATTGCAGATCTTTACAATGGATGATTTGCTGGTGGGGTATAGAATTAACACTGCTTCACCAAAGTTCATGGAATGTAGTTCTCCATGGAAAGAGACTCCACATCCTTTTGTCACAAGCACTATTGCTCATACTTACAACTTTGGAGGCTCCATGAGTTACTAATTCAGTAAGTAAGACAGCTAGTTTACTATGTGGTATGTAAATATTCAATGGGGTAGACAGACTATTTTCAAAAAGTACAATGAAGTCATTTACATCCACCTGAGCTACCCATAACTTGGGCAGAAGGGATCTTGGTTTAACTACTCATTGGCAGAACAACATACTCAGGAGTGCAGCACCCCTTCATGTTGCATAGCAGTGTCAGTACTGGAAAAATGAATCCAAGTACCAACTGTGGGAATAGAACTCACTCTCATCTGGTATTGCAGCATAAAAGGTGAGTGTTCTGCCTGTTTATATACTGACTCTAAGTTTTATGAATTGGAAGACCACCAAACTATGGAGCATGTATATACTAACCATGCATCACTATACAGATCAACTCAACTCCTTCCCCCTCAAAAAATGTGGAGGACAGACATGTAAACCACAATGTATGGGGTAGCTATCCACTCAAAGTCATTCAAAATCCACTATATACAGATATACTGTGGCCCAGAGTTGCACTATGAGGCCTGCCTTGCAGAAGTAGCCTGCACTTAATTGATTGACATCTAAGTTGTCCTTGGGATGTTTCTGTATTCACAAATCTCCACATGTGAGGCAGATACATGATACTGGAGAACAACATCACCAAGAATAGATGTGTCTGAACCCCAAAACTGAGAGATCACTAGCTGCACTTGCTAGTGGACCACATACTGCCTTTTTATATGATATTATTTAGCAAGGTATTACCACCCAATGGTCATTTCAAGGCTGCTACTTGGGTCCACATCAAAGGGAGCCTCACCTGGGATGCAGTGATCCCTGATATGTGATCACTTTTGACATATGTTGAACAATCTGCAGTACAGGTATTCCAAAACTCTAAAGGACCTGATGCAGTGAAATGCAAAAACCCTGACACCATGGGGTATGCATGTCTTGACATACACAGCTACATATGTCAGAAACATGATGCTCCCTGGTCTCTGCTCTGCACAACTGTTCTTTACTTGATAGTTCTAACTCATCTGTTACTTTTAAGTTTTTTTCCAGTAAAAGTTTTGTTTTCATACAGGACTTTTAACTAAAATGCAATTTTACTTCCTCATTACATTTTAATTTTGATCTGATTATTATAATTTTACAATGGATGTAATGAACATTCTGAATATGGCTTACTTAAGTCAACATTGCCATGTCTGCCTTGGCTGACTTTCTGCCTGTGGCTGTGAATGGGCACTGTGTTTTCAATGTCATCTGGGAGGAATGTCCCAAAATGCTCCTCTGTATTCAAATCACCTTAAACATTGGATACTTCACTGTATACTTTGGACAACTCTGTGTGTTACCTGGACTCATGAGTGCAGCTGTTACTATACAGGATTTGTGCTTTAGTGTCCATCTGAAGAATCGGTGTTCATGATGTCCTTTGTAAGCTTCTTCAACTTTGAACTACTCCACTGACTGTTCAAAACAACTCTGTCTGTTACCCAAACTCAGATGTGCAGTTACAGAGTTTGATTTAAATATACTCACTTGTTGTCTGGTTTGAGATGATAACTCTCAACCAGTTAAGTGCAAGAAATCTGAACAAAGCCAAAAATAATGTGGGTCAAAGCCCCAAAAGTAAGGACATTTTTTTAATATTGCTCTTAGAAATTCAGAAAGTTAATATACTAAAAGGTTTTACATTGGAATAGATTTTATCCAGGATATGAAGACAGAAACTCAAATGATTGTTATATACTGACATCCATCCTCAATAATTTGTCAGCAAAACACACATTTTATGAGGAACAGAAGTAGCAATGAGAGAACTAGTTTACCCAAAACACTTAACTAATAACACGAAAATAGCATGAAGAGAGTCCAAGCATCTGTGCTTTTCTTGGTGAATAAAGTGGACTGAATTTCCCTCCTGGTGTGTATCTCTCTTCACCCTATTTTCTTGTTACACATTTTATGAAGAATAGACCAAATATAAGAGGCAAAACTCTAGACATTCTGCAAAGATTTGGACAGTTGAGAGGTACTGTGAATTGTACAAACACACACTATTTCATAGCCTACCTGATTCTTCTTTTATTAATGTTAAGCTCCCATGTGCTGTGATATTGGATAATAGGTTCATAGGTTCATAAGTGTGTACTAGGTTAAGGGTCCTGAAGCCTTTACAAGCCTAGCCATAGGATTACCCTGGCATCATGCCACCCAACCTTAGTTCCCAGTGCATCTGTCGAGTAGAGCCACTGGAATGATCCCTGGGGTGAATTTTCTATTTTCCATCCACTCAGCAAGATTTCTCTTGAAGAGGACCAGTGAGGTGCTCTGTTTGACATGTATGGGAAGTCTATTTCATAGCATGGGCAGTCTCTGGGTTATGAACTTGTCCCTCCAGCACATTTTGTTGATTGTAGTAATGAGGTTGAGGTCTCTGGATTGTGTGGTGCAGAGGGATTGTGATTTCTTTAGATGTAGCATTTCTAACAGAGCTGGGTCAGACATGGCTTTGTAAGTCAAGCAGAGATTGCCTCTAAGTAGGTGATATGAGACAGAATAGTTGGAGTTTTTTTGAGTCTGTCCATATAGGACAAGTGTTTAAGGGCTATGATCCTCTTTCTGAGGTACTTTTGTGGCCTCTCCAGTTCTTGCAGGTGTCTAGTGAGGTACATGCCAAATGGGGCATTGTACTCGATGATTGGACTAATGAGGGAAGAGTAGAGGGAGACAATAGCCTCTTTCTTCCTGGATGCAAAACCCTTAGTAATGAGATGTGCCACATAAAAGGACTTTCTGACCACACTGGCAGTGTGGTGGTCAAAAGAGAGGTTGCTGTCAACCTGTTCATAGCTTCATAGGTAGGTACTAGGCTATCAACCCAAGGGCCTAAGTAAGCCTAGAAAACAAGGTTACCTGGCTTACGCCACCCAAGAAAGTTATTTCCTGTGCTCCTGTCGAGCAGAGCCACAGAAGTGATCCCCAGGGTGTATTTCCTATTTCCCATCCACTCATCAAGATTTTTCTTGAAGAGTGCTAATGAGGAACGTTGCTTGACATAGAGTATGGGAAGTCTCTGGGACAGGAATCTATCCCTCCAGCATGTCCTGTTTATTGTGGTGACAAGGTTTAGGTCCTTAGAGAGTGTAGCTCGGAGGGATTGGGATTTCTTTAGGTGTAGCATGTCCAACAGCTCTGGGTTTCACATAGCTTTATATGTTAGGCAGAGATCACCTCAGAGTAGGCAATATGCTAAGGAGTAAAGCTGGGTTTTTTTGAGATGGTCAGTGTAGGGCATCTGTTTGAGGCCATTAATCCTCTTTGTGAGGTACTTCTGTGGCCTTTCCAGCTGCTACAGCTGTCTTGTGAGGTATATTCCAAAAGGGGCGTTGTACTCTATAATGGGTCTAATGAGTGTCGAGTAGAGGGGAACAATGACCTCTTTTTTCCTGGATGAGAACCTTTTTGTGATGAGGTGTGCTGCGTAGAAGGATTTTCTGACTACTGTGGCGATATGATTATCAAAGGAAAGACTACTGTCCAACTGGATCCCAAGGTCTCTTATCACACATTCAGCATTAAGTAGACTGCCGCCTATGTGTTAGTTCATGGGTACAGAGTTTTTACCAAAGGGGATGACAATGCACTTTTTGGCATTGAGCTTGAGACCATGGCTCTGACACCAGGCATCTGTCTCAGTGAGGCCCTTCTGTAGGATGTCCACATCATTTGGGGACTTGACTATGGCTCCTAGTTTGCAGTCATCTGCAAAATTCATTAGCCAAAGGCCTTCTGTGTTAGCCTGTACTTCAAAGAAGTAGATATCAAACAGGAGAGGTCCCAGGACTGAGCCCTGCAGTACTCCACTTGTCACTGATTTAAAGTCAGATTTGAAGTCTTCAACTTTTACAGTATGGGTTCTGTCAGTGAGCCAGTTGGCAACCCATCTTGTGATGTAGGTATTTATACCTAGTTTAGTGAGTTTATCTATAATTCCAGAATGGGGGATGGTGTTGAAAGCCTTGGCGAGGTCAAGATAAGCTGTGTGAACCACCTTACCCTCATCTATGGCTTTGGTGACTGCCACAAAGAAGTCGATCAGTTTCAGGAGGCATGATCTGCCTTTCACAAACCCGAACTGGGTGGGGTCCAATGTTTGGAGGTTACCAATGTCGTTGTTTATGAGTTCCATGATGATACGTTCCATGGCCTTACAGACCAGGCTCATGAGGCTAATAGGGCGATAGTTCCCAGGATCAGTGGTGGCTCCCCCTTTGTGGAGTGGAATATCTCTTGCTGTGTGCCATTCAGTGGGCACAAAGCCTGACATAAGGCTATGACTGAACATGGTGCTTAGCTGGGGAGCCAGTTCATTCTGAAGTTCGTGTAAAACACAGCCTGGGATGTTCTCTGGTCCCATGGATGCTGCGTTTTTGGCTTTAGAGAGTGCAGCTTTTACCTGTGTAGCTGTGATTACAGGGACTCTGCATTTTTCCTGTATAGATATGAGCCCTTTAGGGGGTTAGAGGGGGTAAAGTTAGCACTGAACCTATCTGCCAGGATATTGGCAATATCAGTTGGTTCTGTAATTTTCATGCTGTTGTGCTGTAACTCAGAGCAGATCTGTGTGTTGCCATTGAGATTTTTGACATAGCTATAGAATGCTTTTTGGTTGTCCTTAGAATCAATGGCGATTTTGTTCTCATAGCTAGCTTTGGAGGATCTTATAAGGGATCTCAGCTTCTTACTGAGGCTGACCAGGGAGCTACACCACTCATGGGATTTTACTCGCTTTTGCAACAGTTTCTTCCTTCTGTTGTAGAGTTTGTTTATGGCAGGGGTCCACCAGATTGGCTTCCTTTTTTTGGAGGATAGCATCTTGGTTCTGTTTGGGATAGCACGATCCATGCACTCATGCAAGGGCTTATTGAGTGCATTTGTGTAGGATTCAGCAGTTATAAATGTATTGTCCATCTGCATGGGTGTCATGAAGTTCACCACTTCTGTCTTAAGAAACATGAATTTGGCTTTGTAGAAATGTTTTACCATGGTTTCCTTAATGGGGGGTGTGGGCGGGATGTGGATATCTAGGGTGATTAGCTTATGGTCGGATCTGACTAACAAGGATTTGACTGCAGGTGTGGAACACCAGTCACTCATGTTGGTAATGACTAGGTCTAGGATATTGTTGTCCCAGGTGGGGGTGTGGATAAGTTGATCCATGGCATTGGAATTATTGAATTCCAGAAAGCGTTGAGCAAAGGAGTTGGTATATGAGTAGTTTTCCCAGTTAATGGTAGGGTAGTTGAAACGCCCATTATTAGGGTGTTTGGTTGAACCCTAATATTTTCCAGTATATCAAGAAAAGGGGAGTGGGAATCCTGGGGCATGGTGGGGGATCTGTAGCAAGCTACAATCTTGATTGCAGTTTTCACCCAGAGTTAGTTGCACTTGGATAACCTCGGATGCATTATGCTGAGCAACTAGCCTGGAGGTGTGGATATCCTTAATGAATATGGACACACCTCCACCTTTGGTGTTCTGGTCCAGGTTAGATGGCCGAAAAGTGTGGTACTAGCCTACACTCTTTTAGACAGTAAACACTATAGAAATGTTTATCACAGGAGAAGAACAGCAGTAAGCCACAAAATGAAAAAATTTAAACAGCTAAAGGAGCAAGGAGACTACAGAATGTTTTTAACTGCAAACAAATCAGTTGTATGATACACTCCTTGGCAAGAAAACAGAACAAAGAGGTGCTTAACAAGTAGAAAAAAATTTCCTGTTAATACCTTTCACACAGTGAAACTAGCTAAAAAGCATTACAAACAGTGTGACAGTAAAAACCTTATTTATCAGGCCCTGTAAGGCAGACAATTTTAGTTTAACTGTGCAGATTAGTTAATAGAATAAAATACAGTAAAAAGTATGCAGCAGGCAATAAAAGTGCTATATATAAATTGCTAGAAGCAATAACTAGTAAAATAAGCAAAAAAAAAAACAGAATACTTATTGTTATATATCTCAGATCAGAGTTGTATTCAATGACCCTTCTCCACTCGGCTCAGTGTGTTCCCAGATCTCTTATAATGCCTTCTGTGTTCAGTGGACTACCATCGATGTAGTAGTTCATAGGAACTGGATTTTTCCCAAAGGGGATGCCAACACATTTTTTGGCATTGAGCTCAAGGCCATGGTTCTGACACCAGTCATTGGTCTCAGTAAAGCCTTTCTGTAGGATGTCAACATTACTTGGGGAGTTAATAATGGCTCCCAACTTGCAATCAACTGCAAACTTTGTCAGCCAGAGTGCCTTCATGTTGGACTGGACTTCTGAGAAGTAGATACCAAACAGGAGAGGAACCAGGACTGATCCCTGTGGGACTCCACTCGTGACTGGTCGGCAGTCTGACTTGGAGACAGCTATATTCACACTGTGGGTTCTATCTCTGAGCCAGTTTGCAACCCATCTAGTGATATAGGGGTTGATGCCTAGCTTAGTGAGTTTTTCTATGATTCCTGAGTGGGGAATGGTATCAAAGGCCTTGGCCAGATCAAGGTGGGCTATATGAACCACCTTGCCTTCATCCACAGCTCTGGTGACTGACTCAAAATAGTCTACCAAGTTGAGCAGGCATGATCTACTCTTCACAAAACCAAACTGTGTGGGATCCAGAGTTTGGAGATTCCCTTTATCCTTGTTTATTAGGTCCATGATGATGCGTTCCATAGCTTTGCATATCAGACTTGTCAGACTAATGGGGTGATAGTTCCTAGGGTCTGTAGCCACTCCTCCTTTGTGAAGAGGGATGACTATAGCAGTGCGCCATTCAGTAGGGACAAATCCTGTGGTGAGGCTGTGATTGAACCAAGAACACAAGTGAAGTGCCTGTTCACTCTGTAGTTCATGTAGAACACAGCCAGGGATATTGTTAGGTCCCATAGAAGCTGTTTTCTTGGCTTGGACAGTGCTGTTTTAACCTGTGCAGCAGTAATACAGGGTGCCTGGCAATTTACTGGTATTGTGATTGGTCCTGTGGGGGGGGGGAGGGTAAAGTTGTCACTGAATCTGTCGGGCAGTATATTGGCAATATCTGTTGGCTCAGTATAGGATGTACCATTGTGCAGTAGCTCAGAGCAAATCTGGGTATTGCCGTGCAGGTTCTTTACATAACTATAGAAGGCCTTGTGGTTGTCTTTACTATCTGTTGCAATTCTGTTTCCATAGCTAGTTTTAGAGGATTTGATGAGGGATCTCAACTTTTTGTTGAGGCTGATAAAGGAGTTTTTCCAGTCTTGGGACTTCACCTTATTCCACATCAGGTGCTTATATTCTTCAAAGTGATGATTTCTGTATGCTGTATACTAATGTAATTGTGGCACAGGGTCTTAAACTGTTGTATATTTTTATCACTACTTGTTCATATTGTTCTAGCTTGTTACAGATAGCAGTAATATGCTTCCTTCTGTTTTTGCTGACAATAACTTTTGTCTCGTTGTGAGCTACTCTGTGTGAATTAACATAATTTTGATTATTATAAGTTCATAGGTTCATAGGTAGGTACTAGGCTATCGGCCCTAGGGCCTATACAAGCCTAGCCATAATGATTCCCTGGCTATTGCTTTCCACAAATATTTACTTTCCTGGACCCCTGTCTAGCAGGGCTACTGATGTGATCCCCGGGGTGAATTTCCTATCTCTCATCCAATTGTCAAGGTTCCTCTTGAAGAGGGCCATTGAGGCGCTCTGCCTGACATGTATGGGCAGCCTGTTCCAGAGTATGGAGAGTCTCTGGGTCAGGAACCTATCCCTCCAGCATGTTCTATTCATCATGATGACAAGGTTAAGATCCCTGGACCATGTGGCTCAGAGGGATTGGGATTTCTTTAAGTGTAGCATGTCCAACAACTCTGGGTTTGACATGGCCTGGTATGTTAGGCAGACATCGCCTCAGAGTAGGCGACAGAGTATAGCTGGAATTTCTTTAGACGGTCAGCATAAGGCATCTGCTTTAGGCCTGTGATTCTTTTTGTGAGGTATTTCTGCGGCCTTTCCAGTTGTTGCAGATGTCTTGTGAGGTACATACCAAACGGGGCATTGTATTATATAATGGGTCTAATGAGGGATGAGTACAGAGGGACAATGGCCTCCTTTTTTCTGGATGAAAAGCCCTTAGTGATGAGGTGTGCCATGTAGAAGAATTTTCTAACTGTTGTGGCTATGTAGTTATCGAAGGTGAGACCACTGTCCTCCTGTGTCCCTAGGCATCTTATCACACTTTCGGTGTTTAGTGTACTGCCACCTATGTGGTAGTTCACAGGTACATGTTTTTTCCCAAATGGGACAACTATACATTTTTTGGCATTTAGCTTGAGCCCATGCCTCTGGTACCAGGTATCTGTTTCGGTACGGCCCTTTTGTAGTATATCCACATCATTTGGGGATTCAGTAATGGCTCCCAGCTTGCAGTCATCTGTGAACTTTGGAAGCCAGAGTCCCTTAGTGTTGGCCTGTACTTCAGACAAGTAGATGCCAAACAAGAGTGGTCTCAGGACAGAACCCTGTGGTACACCACTTGTCACTTGTCTGGAGCTGGATTTGGAGTTGGCTACTTGTACAGTGTGTGTTCTGTCAGTAAGCCAGTTTGCAACCCATCGAGTGATGTAGGGATTAATGCCCAGCTTAGTAAGTTTATCTATGATTCCAGAGTGGGGGATAGTGTTGAAAGCCTTGGCGAGATCCAAGTAGGCTGTGTGAACCACCTTACCCTTGTCCACGGCTCTGGAAACTGATTCGAAGTTGATCATGTTCAGCAGGCAAGATCGTCCCTTCACAAACCCAAACTGGGTGGGGTCCAGTGTTTGAAGGTTGCCAATGTCTTTGTTTATAAATTCCATGATAATACGTCCCATGGCCTTGCAGATTAGGCTCATCAGACTGATGGGACAGTAGTTCCTGGAATCCAAAGTGTATCCCCCCCTTGTGGAGTAGGATGACTCTAGCTGTGCGCCATTCGGTGGGCAGGAAGCCTGAGGTGAGGGTATGATTAAACATGACACATAGGTGAGATGCCAGTTTATGTTGTAGTTCATGCAGTACACAGCCCGGGATGTCATCTTATTGATTCCTTCCCCCTTTTTCTACCTTTCCATGTAAACAAGCTTTGCTGTAACACAATGTAATGTAATATAATATAATATAATATAATATAATATAATATAATATAATATAATATAATATAATATAATATAATGTAGGTTCATAGGTAAGTACTAGGCTAGCAGCCCTTGCAGGTTATTTTAAGCCTACTCAGTTACTCTGTTTGTGCTAGAAATAACCTAACCCATTTGGTTATAGATTGTCCTTACCTATCCCATGGTCAATAATTATATATTACCCCTAATGAAAATAACTGGAATTATATCATAGATAATTTGAGGAGACCTCCCCCATGCATGGGATAAAGCATTAGGAGCTGTCTCTGTCCATTAGCAGTACAGATGGCATTCTTGGGGTAAATGTTATGTTTCCCATCCAAAGATCTAAGCTTGCATATGGACAAGGATGAACTTTGTTTTATGTGGATGGGGAGTCTGTTCCACAGCAGTGGTATCCTCTGTGAGATATACTTGTCCCACCAAAAGTTTTCTCTTGATGTTACAGGAGTTTTAGATCCCTAGACTGAGTATTTCTGATGCCATTTCACTTGCTGATATGCATGAAATCCATTAGTAATGGGTTTGAGGATGCCTTGTATGCCAGACACAGGTCATCTCTTAGTAGTCTGTAGGATACCATCTATAGTGACAGGGTTTTGAGTCGGTCCATGCAGGACATGTTGTTTAGGCCTTTTATCCTATTAGTAAGGTATCTCTGTGAACATTCCAGTTATTGCATGTGTCTGGACAGATAGATGCAAACTGAGGCATTATATTCAATGACTGGCCAAAAGAGGACTGAGTAAAGGTGGACAATGACATCCCTAGATCTAAACACAATCCCTTTGTTTATGTGATGTGCAATATAGAAGGACTATCTTACAACAAAAGGCACATGTTGGTCAAACGTTAGGTCACTGTCCACATAAGTTCCCAAATCCCAAACAACTGGGTCAGCTCTTGGGGGTGTATTGTCAATATTGTAGTTCCCTGGTGTAGATAACTTCTGAAAGGACACAATAATGCATTTTTGGCATTTAGTTTCAGTGCATGGTTTGGCACCAGTTATTTATTTGGGACAAACTTTCTTGCTAGATGGCTAAACAATTTGAGGATTTGGTGACTGCTCTTGGCTTGCAGTCATCTGCAAACTTAGTCAGCCAGAGCCCTTTGGTATTGGTTTTACTTCAGAAAAGCTGATGCCAAACAAGTGAGGTCCCAGCACGGGTCTATATTATAACATCAAAGTTTTAAAACTTCAAATGTTATAATATTGAACCCTTTAGAGCAAAAACTGAGACTAGCGAAGCCTCGGAACATTGAAATTTTACCTAAGGTAAGATTTCGATGGTCTGTGGCTTCGCTGTTTACAGCAGTGTGATGTGATGTAACGGAGGTTACAGAGTGGGTTCAGGTAAGTGTGGTGCGATGGTTACAGACCGGGTTAAGGTAAGTGAGCGAACAGACTGGGTTAAGGTGAGTGTGTGGTAGTTAGGGACTTTAGGGTTAGGGCACGGGTGAGGTGAGTGTGCGGTAGTGACAAACGTTAGGGTTAAAGGCGGGTTAAGTGAGTTAGGGTTAGGGCACAGGTCAGGTAAATGTGCGATTGCTTGGATGTGAGGGTTAGGGTGGGGTAGGTGAGTTAGGGTTAGGGTGTGGGTAAGGTGAGTGTGCGATAGTTAGGGACCTTAGGGTTAGGGTTGCATTAAGGTAAGTGAGTAGCCAGTGGTACATGTCTGGTTTAGTGTAGAGTTTCGTGAAGTGTATGTGTGTGGATTATTTATTTTGGTGTGCTTGAATTGTGTATATGTTTGTCGGAAAGGCAAATTTTTTCCCTGGGAAAAAAATTTGCTATTCTGACTGTTCGGTTTTCTGGTGTTTTGATAAAAATGGGGTCGATATTATAACATTTGATGTTTTTAGACTTCAATGTTATAATATAGACCCCCCCCAGCACAGAACCCTGGGAGACTCCACTGGTTACTGGTCTCTTTGTGGAGGTCCAGTCTCCACCAAAAATGGTAAAGGAACAAACCAGGGTGGTGGAGATTGGGTCTTAGTATTTTTCACCCTGTGAATTCTGTCTTTTTGTGGAGGTAACTTTCCATATTTTGATAATTTCTATCCTATTTGTGACCCAATTGGCAATCCACTGGATGACATAAAGGTTTATTCCCAGTTTATTTACTTTTCCCACTATGCTTGAGTGGGGGATTCTGACAAAAGCTCTGTCCAAACTGAGGTGTGTGATGTGTACTGTTTTGCCTTCATCCATGTCCTTGGTAACTTTTTCAAAAATATCTACCAGGTTGAGTAAGCATGACCTGCCCTTGACAAATCAAAACTGAGACAAATCCAATGTTTGGAGGTTCCCTATTTCCTGATTCATTAATTCTGTGGTAAGTCTTTCCATGGCTTTGCATATCAGGCTGCTCAGACTTATATTTGTAGGTCTATAGTTACCTGGGTTTGTGGAAGGACCTCCCTTATGCACCAGAATGACTGTAGTTGTTCCCCATTTGCTTGGTACAAAATCTGAATGAAGGATGAGACTGAACAGTGTTATTTGGGGTGTGGCTAAATCTATATAATTAACATAATATATTAATACACACACATATATTGTAATTTTGAAATACTGAAATCCCAAATCTCAGTATTTTGAAATCACAAAACCAAAAACTCACAAGAGTGAAAGTTTAAAATACTGAGTGTCATAATCCCGAATCTAGTTGATAAATAGTTGGTATGCCTTTAACAGACTGTACGTCATACCCAAACTACAATGGTGTCTCCATCATTTCCCCTCACCCGGAACTATCGGAGCTGTTTATGATACAATGGTATCACAAAAAGGGAAGAAAGTGCTAATAATAGAAGGATATGTTTACCACTTAGAATGGAAAGGTCCCGGCAGACACTACTGGTGCTGTAAGTTGAAGACTGCAATGAAGTACAAAGGTAGGTTGATAACAACTCCAGTACCTACCGCTGAACAGCTGTGTAAGACAGTAGCACGTAACTATAGTGATGATCTGATAGAGCCTGAAAAATATAGCATGTGTGCCAAATTAAAGCACAGGTCAGCTGTATCCAGGGATGCACCATGTCTACTTGTAGAGAACGCATTAGCTTCCACTTCTGTAGATGTTGTGCCAGACCTGCCTACTAGACCTCTATTACAGCAGGTGGGAAGGGTGCACAGGAATGGTACAGCACCAGCAGCAAAGCAAACCTTAACTTACACACTGAACATCCGGTACTACCCTATTAAGACCAGTACATTCCTTGAAAAACATGTAGTAGATGTCACTGACGAACACGTGGTAATATTGTTTAGCACAGTCAATAACCTCTTCGATCTAAGCCATGCCACCATTTGGTTGATGGGCCGCACCTTCTTCTATAAGGGGGTTATTTGTAGACTGCTATGCAGTATCCATGGCTTGCTCTGCTGTGGTGGTTACAGTAAGTCTGTCCCCTTACTATATTGCCTAATGAATAAAAAGTCCCTCTGGGCATATATTGTGTATTTCATCTGTTGGAAGAGCAGGGGTTTGAAACATCACTGCGGTATGTGCTTTGCGACTTTGAAATAGTTGCTATTAAGAGCATTAGAATAAACATCAATGGAGTGAAGTCAAAAGGGTGTATGTTCCATTTTGGGAGAAACATGTGGTGAAAAGAACAACAGCTGGGATTGGCACATTTGTATAATTAGCTATGAAGTACTTGGTAGCACTTGCTTTCCTGCCAGAAGGCGAAGTTCTACAAGCATATTATGATCTGAAGGACATGTACCCTCTAGAGGACAAGGAACTGATTAAGTATTTTGGTGACTGGTATGTCCTAGGATGGAAGAGGATGTTTACTACCAGATCTGCTTCTGTTTGTCATTTTTCATCTCTATTTCCTGTAACTTTCTGGAACGTCCATGAACTGAACACACTATTATTGCCTCATACACAAAATTCAGTTGAGGCATGGTATCTGCGGCTGAAGTGTTTACTGGGTGCCAAAGCAACTGACCTGTCGATCTTGATGAAAACTTTGGCGAGGGAACAGGATAGGGTGGAGGAGCTGAGTAGCTGCCTTGCCAGTGGGTGTCCACCCACCCTGAAGAGATGTAGATTAATGAAGAGGCATTCCCAGTTTGAAAACTTTTTGTCCAATAGGGAAGCATATAACACCGTGGATTTCATTAAAGCTATTGTAATCATCTGCATCTTTATTTAAATGTATTGGCATCTTTCAGTTTTGAGTTTGCACTGCACTAACAGCGGACACTATTCACTGTTTGGTGCTTCGCAAAGGTGGAGGGCTAAAAACAAAAAAAGACACTGCAGTAAGTATTTTCATGATTTTGAGTTTTCAGGATTACGAAATTCGTTATTCCGCATCTTCGTGCTTGTGAGTTTTTGGTTTTGTGATTTCGAAATACAAAGATTCAGGATTTCAGTATTTCAAAGTTACAAAGTGGACCCATATATATATATATATATATATATATATATAATATAATATAATATGTATACATGTAACATATATAATATCAATTATAATATAATATAATATAATTTTGCATAATATTTTGTTTTTGATATGCTGGCCCCATTTTCTAGTTCTCTGTAACTATACCTTTTGCTGTTGGTCTTTTCTTTAGTTATCTATTGTTCTTGGCTACTGTCTACTCTAGTTGCACATTACACCTCTTCACTGTCCAGTATTTCACAGAATGTTCACATTTTTGCTTTATATTTTAAGTCTCTTCCTCATAAAATTTGTGATTTTTTTTGGCCATTCACTCAATAATTAGAGCCATTTCAGTTTCAGACTTAATAACTTTCAGAAAATGCATGCTAATGCATAACCTGTTATCCTAGCAATTTTCTAAGTTTATAAGAGCAATATTTAAAATCTGTTTCCAGGCTTTGAAGCTTTTCCCCCATTATTTTGGCTTTGCCCAGAAGTCTTGGCCTAAGAGGCCAAGAGGTATGCTGCTCAGTACTGTTACTCTGTACTTTTGCATACAGTGTTACTTCACTTATAGCTGTGCTTCCTGTCACGTTTGGGAGTAGCAGTGGCTTTTTATGGCTGTGTAGGACTTTGCCTACATTGCTCCCCTTTAAGTGGCTAGCCACCATTTTTTCTACTTCCACATTGTATCACCTAAGTATATCTCATCCGTCCCTAATTTCCTTCTCATTTACTTTTCCTCATCTACTCTCAGCTTCTAAAGCTTCCTAACTCCCTCTCCCAACTAAAGATCCCACTTGTCTTCTCCTCAAACTCCTCCTCTTCCACTTCTGTCCACAATCCCTTATGATGCAGTCCATTTAACTGTTCAGATGAAGAGAATCTGCTTCAATCATCCTGTATTTTCCTCTAGTCCGTTAGCATAATCTGCCTTAACCAACCTACCAACTCACAGTTTTTCCACACTTCCTCTCCCCAAAAAACATCAGCTTGATCCACAAAAGGGCATGATTTTGCATGCCCTGATTTCCCAGCAGATGATCTCCACTGTCTTCATCTTCCCTGACAGAAGTAGGAAAAGGTCAATTCTTCTTTCATGCCTGCTTTTGTTCTTTGAAAGATTGCCCCCACTCATCCATCTGCAATGTTCTACACATACACATTTTCCTTTGGCATCATCTACACCAACCTCATTGTCTTCCTCTTCCCTTTTGCTATCATCCTTCCAAGCAACTTCCATTATGCATTACTGCATAAACCTCCTCCAAAAGACACACACAGCCCCCCCCCCACCTCTGTCACATGAAGAAAAAATGTCTTCCACATTCAAGCCATTGTATTACACTCACCTCCAGACTTTCCCTCCTGCTTCCAGTAAGCTACTATCCATCGCATGTCTCAAACGTAGCCCTTCTAAACATTACTAAAATTTCCTTATGCGTCTTGTAATTACCATAGACTCCTTTTTCCTACCTTCTCCAAAATCTCTGTTACTATCCCCAACAGCTCCTCTTTAACCCAATTCCCACTTCCCTTTCAGACTTCTTCTCTTGAAACATAATACTGCCCAGTGCTTGTGGCCTTGCTACGTTTGTCTCATTCAATAGGATGTGACATTCCCCTCCATAGTTCTTGTTCCAACCACTAACTTCCCCTCTTCCCTGTAACCTTCCCTCAGTCTCCTTTTTTATCATCACTGTTAACACAAGGTGAGGTAAACCTACCCAACACAAGTCCTTAGCATACCTCTCAACTGTCCAGATTTTTGCATCATATTTCTGTTCTATTTCTCATAAAATTGTAAAAACCAAGAGAAAACCAAGACTAGTCATTCAAAATTGAAGATTAAAAACAAGTTAAAAGCTGATGAATAACCCCATACCACTGGAACCAATGTATATATATATATATGTATATATATATATATATATATATATATATATATATATATATATATATATATATATATATATATATATATATATATGTATATATATATATATATATATGTGTATATATATATATATATATATATATATATTTAAACATTTTATTAACTCAATTAAATGCTTTTGTCCCATACGACTTCATCAGAACTGCCATTTAATAAACTCAGCTCATTTATGTATAAGTGCATACATGTAGCAAAATGTATCCAATCAAATTACAATTAAAAGTAGTAATTAGCATAATCGATTAATAAATATTACCTACCTGTTATAAGAATCTCTATTAAAAATCTATACAAAATATGTATTAAAAGAACTTCATAATGAAGTGTATAGTCCACTCAAAAATATAAAACCATATGATCCTAATTTAGCAGTGCATAATTTTAAAACACTGTTTAAAGAGACAGTATAATTTAAACTATGGTGATCACTTGCATTTAACCTTAATTGCCATAATAATTTATAGTATTCAAGCGTATATTCCCAAGGACCACCTCTGGGATTTTGAATAATCTGTTCTCATACCATGAAATAATAAAATGTGTTAGTGTTACAAATTACCTTGTGTCTAAAAAGGGCATTATAATCCTTCTTTGCTTTTATATCATAAAAAATTTCCTGTATTCTTTTTCTGAATCTATGTTCTGTTTTCTCTATATAAAAACAATAACGTGAGTTACAAAATGCTAAAAAACTATTCCCTTACTATTACAATCATAATGGGAAGTGAATTTAAACTTATAATTAATACTTTGTAAAACACATTTGCTTCCTTCGAAGATATATCTGCACTGCACACAGGCTCCACACTTTGTAGTGCCTGTTTTAAATACTTTCTATGTATTGTGGAATAGAAATGCCCTTCTAGAGTCTTCTAGAGTCTAGTTCTAGAGTCTTTCTTTAATGTTAGCATGTCTAGAAAAAGTAAACAAGGCTTAGTATCCAGTTTTCCACACCCACACAAAACACTATCATAGGAAATCATATTACAAGTTTTATTTATAAGCAGTAAGATATGTTGACTATCCCTATCATATATTATACACATGCTGTGTTCGTACTCTGTGATTGCTTTGTTGACATCTTGGTATAATTATACAAAAAGCCTATGCCCAGGATTGGTTTACATTTTTGTTGCCTCCCTTGTAAAATCCCATTTCTGATATTAATAAGCATATCTTCTGTGTATTCCTTTGTTAAAATATATAGAAAAGTATTTTCAACTCTTTATTAAAGCTAAAGTCAACAAAAATTATTCTCAATAACCTAACCATTTGACCTTTAACCAAGCTTTTTTACTGTTTATACAGATGGCAACTACAAAAATGAAGATAACAATTTGAGAAAATAGGTTTTATATGGGCTGGATTCACGAAGGCTTGCACGGAGTCTAAGAGTAGAGTAAGACTCCAGACATCCAATATGTCTGCCTAGCGATCAAGGAACAGCCGGCAGGGGCATGCATGAGAGCTCCTAAAACTACTCTTGCATGGGCAGTGTTATGTTATGCAAATTACCTCATTTGCTGCTGAAAGCTATGCAAATGAGGTAAATTTGTGATCCAGGAAACACTAACCTATCCGAGTAAGAGTAGAGTTATTTGCAGAAATGTACTCCGTTGGTAACGGGGTACCATTCTGCAAATAGCAAAACGGAGCTATGACAGCTCCAAATAAAGGATGCATCCAGTTGAGAAAGCATGCCAATGGCCAAATATAAGGCCATTGGCATTTTTATCTGTTGCAAAATATTAAAAATATTTTTTTTTTTCACCGATCTCCGATGTTTAAGCATAGCACAGCGCCGCACAAACGTGCGGCGCTATAAAAACCAGAAAATAAAAACAAAAAAGGCAAAAATAGGTATTTTATTAAAAATATTCCTCTGCCATGCAGGTGAATGGCAGGCTGAAGACAACATGGCTACTGAGTAGTGGTTGCTAAGGGGGAAAACTCAGTTTGAGAGATGTAACCAAGCATTAGTAGGCAATCCTATGCAAATGAGGATAAGGATAGTGAATCCCAATTTTCCCTTCCATGTGAACCATGTCCCTAGAGTGTAAGTGTAGGATTAGGGGAGTACTAGAGTAGAAGATAGGTGACATCATGAGGGGGTATGTATCAAAGACTGTAAGCTGATTGGAGCAGAGTGGCATGTGTTTGCTGTGAGTTACTCAGGACTGGAAGAGGCTTGTCTACAGTTATCTTAACTGAAACCCAGAAACCAAAGGTGTACACAGCGGGTATCACTAAAGTTTCTTGCAAAGATGCTTACACTGTGTGCGTGCGTGTGCGTGCCCGTAAACCCGTCTAAGCCTGTGTGCACGTGTGTGCACCCATGTAAGCCTGTGTAAGGTTGTGTAAGCCTATGTGCACGCGTGTGCACCCGCCTAAGCCTGTGTAAGCCTGTGTAAGTGTGTGTGCGTGTGTTTGCGCTTGTTTGCATGGCGCTGCCTCCTGTGGAAACAGAAAGGGAAAAGGAAGGAAAATAAGTAGTAGGAAGTTAACCAAGGTGAACTAGCAGAGCTGCCAGGTGAAATCAATCAGAATCAGCCAATTACACAGGCAGTACACTAGCCCAGCCCAACCCAGCATTTAAAACTCTGCAAACAACATTCCCCCATGTTTTTCTCAGAAACACTGCAATACTGCAGTCTACAAAGAGAAGTGAAAACTTAAAAAGCTTAATTGAGACAAAAAAATGTTAGGGGCTGTCATTGCTATTATAAGGCAACATGTGCAATATGCTGAGGGTGGTGCCATTGCGAATGCTGCTGAGCAACCCACAGTGAGGAGACGGAGAAGAGTGTACAGACCCAGGGTAACCTACCAGGGGCTACATGAGCTGGAGATAGTGGAGTGCTATAGAGTGGACAGAGACCTCCTGCAGCAAATTGTTGAGCTGTGCAGGCCACGCCTCACACACAGAACCAACAGAAGGGAAGCCATCCCAGTGGAAACCAAGCTATGTGTTGGCCTAAGAATACTAGCAACAGGTACACAGAGACCAACTGGTGATATGATGGGGATTTCACAGGCATCAGCATCCAGTGTACTGCACCAGTTCCTGAATGCCATGTCAGCACATGTCGGTGATCATGTATATTTCCCCAATTCCCGTGAGGCACTGGCCAGCAATATGCGTCTCTTCCAGCAAATAGCAGAATACCCTGAGGTAGTGGGTGCAATTGATTGCATGCACATACACATCAAAGCACCAGCCGGTGAGCGGGGTAGGGCCTACATCAACCGCAAGGGTTTCCACTAAATCAACTGCCAGGTCGTGTGCGATGCCCAGGTCATAATACTAAATGTGTGTGCTGGCTGCCCTGGAAGCTACTACGATTCCCATATCTGGCATCTGATGCAGCTGTACCAGACATTTGCCAGTGGGGGCATCCCTGATGGTCACCTTGTGGGGGATGCTGGATACGCATTGGAGCCATGGCTGATGACACCCATCAGAAATGCACACAAACCTGAACAAGAACTCCATAATGAGGCACACGCACAAACATGAAATGTAATCGAGCGTGTGTTTGGGATGCTCAAGCCATGGTTCCAGTGCCTGGACACATCTGGTGGAGCCTTGCAGTACTCACCAACTACATGTACCCAAATTGTCATGGTATGTGCCATGCTGCACAATATGATCCTGTGAAAACAGCTGCAGCAGGAACAGCATGGGGCAGGGCCAAACAGCCTGCACAGGCACAGCGTGACTCGGAGGAGGAACAACCTGAGCCTGCCCCAGTAGGCAGAAGGAGGTGTGCCCAGTATGCCTTGGCCTTGGCAAAGAGGCAACGCATAGCACATACACTGGCTCAGTAGGAACCCTGGAAATGATACCTCTCTCTGACTCACACATAAAATAAAAGGGATGCCTAACTTGACACTACCTGTTTTCACACATGTATAGGGAGTGTACTATGTGCATCTGACATAGGCAGCCCTGCAGCACCACCTGAGGCATGATTGCCATGTTTTAAGCAACATAAAGCAGTGCTAGGCAGCTTTTACCACTAATTAGTATATGTAAACAAAATTTCCTGCCCCAACTAGCGCAACGTCGGGCAACATTGAGCAATGTTGGGCAAGGTCGGGCAAAGTCGGGCAAAGATGAGCAAAGTCAGGTAAACATGCTCATATCTGTTTTACTGTTCCTTAAGCAGTCTGGTCTGCCCAGCATGAAAATAAAAAGCAGTGACAGGGTTTATACCCAGGATACTGTGCACTATAGTCACAGTACTGAACCACTAAGCCATGACAGCATTGCACTGGCACAGACACAGCAGGACAATTGTACACTAATGCAAACACAAAGAAATGCTGTAGCATGCCCCTAAAGAGGCATATGGGTAACCTCCCCCACAGGCCTATGCAGACAGAGAACAGCAGGCCTGGCGGTGTGATGTGGGTTGGGTAGGCTATGAAGTCACAATCTAATATACATGACAGTGGACGCTAAGATCTGTAGTACAGTAGTATGCCTCAAGCCAGTACAATAGGCAACAGTACAGACTGAAATGGAGTATTTTACATAGCAGTGCAGGCCTAGCAAATGTGTATAAGTGTCAGGTGAACCCCTCAGCCTATGTACATCCACATTAACAATCAGGTGTGCCCCCGGGTAGAAATGTACAAAGAATAGCTGTCCCCACTGTCTGTAGAAATTTTGATAAGTCTATGCAAAGTGTCTCATGAAAGCCCTGCAGGCACAGCATGATCCCTGTTGATTTATGACACAAAGGTGAGCCCTGCTGTAAAAGTACAACTTGATTTTCCACACACATATAGTATAAATGTCTATAGCAGGCGTGCTCACACACTTCAAAAATGTAGCGGATTTTATTCAGCATCACACTGAAAGGTCATACTGGGCATGCTCACACACAAAAAACAAAGCAAATGTCAGGTAACAACATCCTGAAAGGTCATACTGGGCATGCTCACACACTTAGGCTAAATATGGAGGTGATAATAAGGGATCTATGGACAAATGTGGTTCGTCATCTCTACTTCCAGAAACACATTCACAAAGTGGTCAGAAAATCATGCTATGTGTTCACACAACCTTCCAAGGTCTGTGCATGTAGGTCAAATGAAGTTCCCTGTACTCATCAGTCATCAGACCCGTCAGAGAGTACCACAACACACTTGCGATGAATCTGACTAGGCACTGTCAGCAGCTAGAAAGACCACTGAAGTACCTCAACAAGAGGATTACTGACCTCAAACAGTTGCCCCATGCAACAAGACTGAATTTAACCCAATCTGTACTCTGTTGCAAACTGTCTACTCAGGAGATCTCTGCACAACAGACGGGTCCATGTCATGGCAACACTCAGATCTGTTCTGAGTTACAGCTCAATGGCACTGAATATACAGACCCAAATGATATTGCCAACATCCTGGCAGATAGGATCAGTGTTAACTTTACCCCCTCTCACCCATGAAAGAGCACATCACTATAATGGAAGACTGCAAAGTTGCTCTCATCACAGCTGCACAGGTAAAAAACACTCTCCAAAGCCAGTATCACAGCAACCATGGGACCAGATAACCTCCAAGGCTGTGTTCTAAACAAACCACAGAACAAACAGGCACCACACCGATGTACCATGTTCAGTCATAGCCACACCTCAGGCTTTGTGCCAGCTGAATGGTGCACAGTGACAGTTATCCCACTATACAAGGATGGAGACACCACGGACCCCATGAACTAGCACCCCATTAGCCTGATGAGTCTGCCCTTCAAGGCCATGGAATGTATCATCATACAACTTATAAAAAAAGTACATTTGTAATCCCCAAACTCTGGACCACAACCATGTTGGGTTTATAAAATGCAGATCATGTCTCCTAAACCTGATAGACGACATTGAAGCAGTCACCAGAACCATAGACAAGGGTAAGGTGGTTCGCACAGCCTATGTAGATCCTGCCATGGCTTACAACACCACTCCACACTCTGTAAATACAGATAAACCCACTAAATGAGGTATAAATTGCTATGTCACAAGATGGGTTGCCAACAGGCTTACTGACAGAACACACACTGTGAAAGTAGCAGACTCCACGTATGACTTTTGACCAGTGATGAGTGCAGTACCACAGGGTCCAGTCCTGAGTCTTGTCCTGTGTAGTAACTACTTCCCTGAAGTAAACTTTAAAATGGAAGGTCTGTGGCTACTGAAGTTTCCAGATGACTGCAAACTTGGAGCCATAATTGTAAACACTAAAGATGTGGACATCCTACAAAAGGGCCTCACTGAGACAGATGGCTGTTGTCAAAGCCATGGGCTCAAGCTCAATGCCAAAAAGTGCATTGCCATCCCCTTTGTTAAAAACTCTGTAGTCATGAACTACAACATAGGCGGTAGTATACTTAACACTGAAAGTGTGACAAGAGACCTTGGGTCACAGGCGGACAGTGGACACAACTGTGATAATCACATCCTCACAGTAGTCAGGAAATCCTCCTATGTGGCACACCTCATCACAAAAGGTGTCTCATGCAGAATAGAAGAGGACATTGTTCCCCTCTATTCATCACTCACTAGAACCATAATAGAGTACAACTCCCCTTTTTCTATGTACCTCACAAGACAACTACAACAACTGGAAAGCCTGCGGCAATACCTCACAAAGAGCATTAGCGGCCTGAAAGACATGCCATACACAGACCATCTCAAAATGCTCCAGCTGTACTCCCTTGCATATCGCCTACTCAGAGGTGTTCTCTGCCTAACATACAAAGCTATGTCAAACACAGAGCTGTTGGACATGCTCCACATATAACATTCACATTCCCTCTGATCTTCGGACACAAAACCACGAATGAAATACCATAGGAAGGGGTGTATCCATTTACCTTATGGATACCCACACCTTCAGATTAGTGGCACAGCATGAGGCCTTGGAGACCATGCAAGTGCAACTAAAATTGAGCAAAGCTGCTTATCAGATTGTAGCCTGCTATAGATCACCTACCTTGTCTCAGGTACCTCACTCAGTATTCCTGAGAACAGTGAAAAATGCAAAGTTCCTATCAAACACCATTATATGAGGAGATCACAACTACCCAAACATTGAGAGGAAGAATTACTCATGTACAACATCCTTTGACCAAT
This sequence comes from Protopterus annectens, assembly GCF_019279795.1. NCBI lineage: Eukaryota > Metazoa > Chordata > Ceratodontiformes > Protopteridae > Protopterus > Protopterus annectens. The sequence continues at coordinate 1,103,520,196 of NC_056730.1, forward strand.
GTTTCCTAGAGTTTAAAAACTCTAGCACCCTGGAACAGCTGGTCCCCATGCCCACTAGAGGTGACAACATACTGGACCTGATTATCACCAACATGGGGTACCAGTGTACCACAACAGAGATAAACCCCTCACTGGTAATATCAGATCATAAAGTAATCACAATGGACATCCACACCCCCCCCCCAATCAATGAAACCACTGTGAAGACATTTTCAAAAGCAAACTGCACACTTCCCAAGTCCAAAGTGGAAAGTTCCAAAGCCCCCTTGCTATAGGATAATGCTATACAATCTGCCGAATCATTTACAAGTGCATCCTATGAGCATCTACAGGGATGCATTGATCGAGACATCCCAAATAAAACCAAGATGCACTCCTCCAAAAATAAGAAACCAGTCTGGTGGTCATCGCCCATAAATAAGCTAGACAACAGCAGGAGGAAACAAACACATGATAGAGCAAACTTCACAAAAGGAAAGGCATCACTGATCATTATTAGGAAGAAACAATGATCACTCATAAAATAATCCAAGGCCAGTTTCTAAAGACAAATTGCCAAGGAATGTAAAAATAACAACCACAAAGCCTTCGTTAGCTATACCAAACATGTAGGTGGCAACTTCAAAATATGCTGTCAGCTACTGAAAATTGGCAAGAAATACACAGAACCAACTTACATTGCCCACATCCTGGGGGACAGATTCAGTGCAATGCAGAGCCCCAGACTTCATGGACGTGCAGGTAAAGACAGCCCTCTCCAAAGCTAAGAACACAGCATCAATGGGACTGGATGGTGTCCTAGGCTGCGTCTTACACCAGCCCCAAAAGGAACTACACCCTCACCTACATTCACTGTCTAGACTCAATCGTACCGCAGGCTATGTACCCAAAGAATGGCATGCACCAATAGTCATCCAGCTCCACTAAGGGGGTGCCACAACAGAACCTGGAAACCATTGCCCTATAGGTCTACTCAGCCTGGTCTGCAAAGCTATGGAGCAAATTATCATGGAACCCATAAACAGAGACATTGGGGACCTCCAGACACTGGATTATACCCAACCTGGCCTTGTTAAAGGCAGATCCTGCCTCCTAAACCTAGTTGACTTATTTGAAACAGTTACCAAGGACATAGATGGAGGTGAAAGTAGTCCACACAGCCCACCTGGACCTCTATAAGGACTTTCTACACCATTCCCTACTCTGTCATCATGGACAAGCTTACCAGCTTGAACATTAACAGCTATGTCACAGGATGGGTAGCCAAGTGGCTCACAGATCAAACACACATGCTCAGGGTTGCGTGTGCCATGTCCGACTCTAAACCAGTCACAAATGGCATCACACAGGTCTTGGTCCTGGAACCCCACCTGTTCAGTAGATACTGCTCAGAGGTACAGGCAAGCATGGGAGGAGTATGGCTGAACAGGTTTGCAGATGACTGCTAACTATGGTCCATAATTGACTCTACGGCTGACACAGACATCCTCCAGAAGGGTCTTACAGAGACAGAAACCTGGTGTCAAAACAATGCCCTCAAGCAGAATGCCAAAGAATGCATAGTCATCCCCTTTGGATAAAACAAGGTGCACACAAATTACCACATAGGTGGCAATCCAGTATGTACGGAGAAAGTCATTATGGCCCTGGGGACACAGGTAGATAGTAAACTCTCCTTTGATGATCACATGGCCAAAGTGTTTAGACATTCCTTCTATGTAGCCCAGCTAATGTAACCCACTTTGTCTAGTCTGATGATGTCACAATCCTACAAATAAACCTGTAGAAAGAAGACCTGACAGTAATGTGTATAGTGTGTTGTGTAAATGCGTACTCCTGTAGTATCATAAAGTAGTTAGGTAGGGGTTTGAATCCTGCACTTGACAAGTGTGTGTGTGTGATCTCCTTGGAGAAAAGTAACCTTTTTGGAGAGTAGTAAAACACCTTAAAAGTGGTATACTAATATTTGTCAACTCTGATGATGTCACCATCCTACAAATATACCTGTGGAAAAGAGAGCACCCAGTAATGTGTATAGCATGTCATGTCAATGTGCACTCCTCTAGTATCAGGAATTAGTTAGGTAGGGGTTTGAATCCTGCATTTGACAACCGTGTATGTAATGTCCTTGGAGAGGAGCAACCATTTTGGAGAGTAGTAGAACACCTTAAAAGTGGTATACTTATCTTTATCAAGTCTGATGATGTCACCATCCTACAAATATACCTGTGGAAAAGAGACCTCCCAGTAATGTGTATAGCGTGCCGTGTTAGTGTGTAATCCTCGAATGTCATGAAGTCGTTAGGTAGGGGTTTGAATCCTGCATTTGACAAATGTGTTTGTGTGTAATCACCTTGGAGAGAAGCAACCTTACTGGAGAGTAGTAGAACACCTCAAAAGTGGTATACTTATGTTTGTCAAGTCTGATGATGTCACCATCCTACAAATATACCTGTGGAAAAGAGACCTTCCAGTAATGTGTATAGTGCGTTGTGTTAATGCGTAATCCTCTAGTATCATGAAGTAGTTAGGTAGGGGTTTAAATCCTGCATTTAACAAATGTGTTTGTGTGTAATCTCCTTGGAGAGGAGCAACCTTTTTGGAGAGTAGTAGAACACCTTAAAAGTGGTATACTTATCTTTGTCAAGTCTGATGATGTCACCATCCTACAAATATACATGAGGAAAAAAGACCTTCCAGTAATGTGTATAGCGTGTCGTGTTAATGCATAATCCTCTAGTATTATGAAGTAGTTAGGTAGGGGTTTGAATCCTGCACTTGACAACTGTGTGTGTTTGTGTGTGATCTCCTTGGAGAGGAGCAACCATTTTGGAGAGTAGTAAAACACCTTAAAAGTGGTATACTTATCTTTGTCAAGTCTGATGATGTCACCATCCTACAAATATACCTGTGGAAAGGGAAACATCCAGGAATGTGTATAGCATGCTGTGTTAATGTGTACTGCTCTATTATCATAAAGTAGTTAGGTAGGGATTAGAATCCTGCACTTGGTGAGTGTGTGTGTGTGCTCTATGTGTGTGACACTGTTGGCCAATGTGTTGTGGGTTTTGCTTTTACTACTGTATGACATATCAGTATGACAACAGTATGCGCATTGCACATGTCAGGTAGCTGTGTGGCAAATACATATACGTACATGTGACCTCAATTATTTCATAGGCATTAGCCCTGCTTTCTCCATGAACATATCTGTCATCTTTGCCAGAGTGTGCTGCCACTTTCCAGACCTTAGGTCACATCTGTATGCTTGCGACAAGGCCAACCACTGCTGTGATCCCTGGCATAGGTCATCCGTGTCACACACACTCATTACGGTTTCTATTGAATTGTATGAGTGAGGGTTTATGGCTGAGGTATACTACAGACCTGTTCAAATGCAGCAAAGTCTGTCAGTGATGGCTATTCATTATAGGTGTACAACAACCTTTGTGGATATGCATGCAGACCCCTTATTGCTTATGTGATCCAGCGAGGGATGTCAAAATAACTTTGGAAATGTGATTACCAAAGTAGAGATGATGTAACACTTGGCTGCATGTACACATTGGTACCTGTTCAACATGTTGGTGTCTACTACCTATGTGGTACTGTGGGGATACTATGTTTCGTAAAAGTGGATGACTATGCTTTGGCTGGCTTATAGCTTTACAGCATGGGTTTGACAACAGGTATCTGTCTGTATGATACCCTTGTGGAGGATGTGTGTGTCATCTGGAGAATGCATTATAGGCCACAGTATGCATTTCCAGACATGGACGGACATATCCCTACTGTGATTGCTTGTATCTAAGAGAGCTATATGCCAAACAGGAGTGGTCTCAGGAATGGGTGCAGGTGAATACCACTGGTTACTGGCATATTATAGTACCTGAATGATCCAAATGTTACTGTGTGTCCTACATCTGTGTGTCAGTTGTCAAGACATCATCTAGCGATTGTTTATGGTCAGGCTGTTGAGGTTGTGTATACTACCAGAATGCAAAACAATGACAGATAGTAACAGTATCACCCACAGCAGTGTCAAACCATGTCATACACACATGTGTACTCATGTACCAAAATGTGTGTAGTACAATGCATACTGGCCACCAATAGAAACTATGGAGTGTTACTGTGTAACACAGGGCATGTCACCCTGCCCATGTGTCCACTATGCACATACATGCAGACAGTGCACCTCCAGCATGTTCACAAATGTACACCTGCAAATCTGTGCTACACACATCCCACACGTACTGTCCACTCTCTAACACATGCTGCCAATACTACACACATCAGCCAAGTGGCACGTGGGCAGACAATGCACTATTGGAACTAACACTGGTGTAAACAATACTACATTGACAATCATAGCTTTAATGCATCATGCCTGCTCAGCTACACCTTCAAGGATATCATTACACTCTACTGCTGACAACATGCTAACATTGCTATACTGCTGCAAAGTCACCCTGTGCATCAACACCATGGCAGCCTGTTACAGATGACAGGAGGTGGCACAGGTTTCATCATATGCACAGGGTGTGTTGTTGGTTTGCCAAAGGCCTACATTAAGCCATACAATTGACATGTATATATGTGTGTGTGTGTGTGTGTGTGTGTGTGTGTGTGTGTGTGTGTGTGTGTGTGTGTGTGTGGGCCAAGAGTACTGCTATGGGCCAATGTTGATGTAATGTGTGCGGGTATGTGTTAGCCCTAGTTGTCTGGTTTATGTGTGTGTGTGTGTGTGTGTGTGTGTGTGTGTGTGTGTGTGTGTGTGTGTGTGTGTGTGCGTGTGTGTGTGTGTCTGCATGCACACAGTTCTACCATGTGGCTGCCATATATGGGGATTTGTGGGACAGCCACAGACTGTACCTGCCAGGCTTTACAGATCACCGTCTCTGGCCATGGACATGATACCTGTGCCTTGGCAGGTGTGCTACTGACAGTATCAGGTACTAAGCCAGACTGGGTACTATCCTCAGTGGTGGACAGATGTACACTGGACCCAGGTCCCTGCTGGGACTGTCCAGAGCCATGTGCACATGGTCTTCTAGGATGGTCTATAGACAGCCCACCCCCAACATTGCTGGGGCTGGTACTGGCACTATGGGAGCAGCTGTGACTTGAGGGATGTCCATGGTGACTGCCAGCTGCTGATGTTGCTGGCATACATCCATGTCGATGTCTCAACCATCCTGCACTGTCCTGACACATGGACATGACATTGTAAAGGACATCTAATGTCTCACCCCAGTGTCTATCAGTGACATCAGTGTAATTACGGATGGCACCTGCTAGGTTATGGATACTGACAATTACAGCGGTGTTATGTGCCCTCTGTGCCCTTAGTCCCTGTCTGGTGTACCGTTCCATATGTGCCTGTGCCTCCATGACAGCCTGGAACATGCGTGAGGTTGTAAGACCTGTGGCACGTCTGCCAGGGGCATGATGAGCAGCAGTGCTCCGCCAAGAACCCCTGGACATCTGCCTATGTGGTACCGTTCCAGACATCTGGGTATGACTGCTGTGTCGGGATGCATGTGCGATAGATGCCATACTGCCAATGCCACTGTACACTGTCCCTCAGCTAAGGGCATTGGTGATGGATGTATTGGCAGTATGACTGTGTGCATGGATGGGGTGGAAACGTGTGTTCTGTCAATTGGTGGCCCAACGACAGACCCTGGCAAACATGCCTGTGCCTCAACACACCTATCCTCATTATCACTATTTTGCTCAGTGTCATCAGGTTCCCTGCTGCAGGGAACCAGCCCAACCTCAGCACCTGTGAGAGGAAGACAGGAAACACACTTTAGAACCTGTACATGATGTTGGAACACATGCACACATGAACACATGCACACATGCACACATGTACACATGCACACATGCACACAAATACACTCCTCACTTAAACAGACACACACACACACACACACACACACACACACACACACACACACACACACACACACACACACACACCACCAGCAATCCAGAACATACTTAATAGCAGTTGATGCTGGGGTACAGTATCACAAGCCAAACAGTCATATCACACGTGTCTTCATGCAGGACGTGTGTTGCTCAACAGCATGCAGTGCGAGTGTAGACAGCCCTTGCTAATAACAGTATGCATGGCTCTGATGCATGTGTGTTGTTGTTCAGTGATTGCCCTCACCCTGGAATGCAATGTGTACATGGACACAACATTACTGTGCAAGTATTGAAAGCTCTGCAATGTCCTGTGCACCATCACTCACAGGTATACATACCATGGCTGGATGTGTATCTGTGTGTCACATAGATATCCATTTCTGATTAGAGTGTCTGTGTCTTTAGCAGATAATTGTAGACACAGGTTTAGCATATGCATGCTATGTATACACACAGGATGAGTGGTGCATGTATACCTGATGGAATACCATTGCTCAACATAGCCATTGTACAATGGTTATGGTGTGTGTAGGACATATTGTGTACATGCCAGTGCCAGCCATGACATGGCATGCTACAACACAACTGCAACATTAAACATCACACATACCCAGTGTGTGTCATGTGACCTATACACTCCATAGCATTACAAGACATATGTGTGTCACTTTGTACAAATGGTGATTGCTATGCATATTGTGTATAAGTGCATATGTTTGCACACACACAACAGTGAGGTGCATAGCAATGAATGCTATGTGTATTACAGTGGTTGCTGTAACTGGATGGGGTGTAGTACCATGAGCCATCATCATGCAGCATCATGTGGTCACTCAAGGCTACTAATGTGTGCCAGACTGGCACCTAGCATGCTGTACCTGAACTGCAGTACCATGGCTACATTCACCATTTCACAGTCAGTTATTACATGGGTTTGTAAGGTGCCCAATAGGGAGCATTGCCTAACATGAATGTGTTATGTGTTGCAGAGTGTCGCACAGCCCCATGATAGGCCCCTACCCCTCAGGTGTATTATGTGTGCTGTGTGGATGACATTTGGGATACGGGAGTGTGACCTTACAGCGGGTGTCTGAATACGCCATGTGTAGCATATTAATGTGTACTGCGTATGACAATGTTGGGTATGTTGTGTGCATGTGTATTGACTCTGCCTATCTGATGTCCACTACAGTTTTGCCACAATTGTGTGGGATGCTCTGTGTATTGCATGTGTTTGAGGCAGCTACTCATGTTACTGGGATGTGCATAGTCTCACAGCAAACATGCACAGCATGCATTATGCATAGGTGTGTTACGTGTACATGTCCTACACCTCACCTATGACATGCACATATATTATGCAATATTAAATGTCTGCTGGCTTGCTGTCACACCAGAAGGGCCTACAAGGATATGAGACAGTTTGTCAGTGGCAACAACTGTGGCATTGCTACTGTGGGTTTGCAATCTTACAGTAGTACAATGGTTGACAGTCACAGGCCTACAGATTATGTTCCAAATTATCAGTATTGCACAACACCAGGCTCCACATCTTCTAACAACACAGTACACATCTCACATATGCATGATCTACCAATAGAGATAACAGTAGTCTACAGGTATGCCATGTTACCTGCATGCTCCATGTCAACTTGCTGAGTAGCTCCAGACTCCATGATGATACATGTTTGCTGTTGTTGTTGTTGGCCAGGAGCCACCAGGCTGAGGAGCTGCTCCTCCACTCTGGTGAGGGGGGATGGATGGCTACCCCACCACCTGTGGCAAGCTGTTGTCTACAGACATCAGACGCATGCTGCCAGACATGTCTAAGTAAATCACTGCAGTGATGGTGTACCTGCTCATATGTCCGATTATGCATGCCTATGTCATTTATCCGACAGACAACATCTTGCCACAGTACAGTCCGCTCATGCTGGTCCTGGCTGGTTCTTGAGAACAGCAGGGTGTAGTGCTGAACCAGGCTGGTTGTTATCTGCTCATTCTCGGCTGGGCTATATGTCGGATTGCAATGGTGGGCCATGACCCTGGAAGACATTGAAACAATATGTGTGAGCAAGTCATGTGGCACACTTAACTTTCTAAAGTACAGATATCACTGAACTGCCTTATATAGCAACCTATTGTCAGAGGATACATACTTTCAATACCACATATCAGTGCTCATACCACAACTGCCTGGCAGTGCTTAGCATGCTCTATATATCAAACCATGTTCTGCACAGCAACAAAGAGAAACCAGTATGTAAGACTATGCAACAGTACATGTCACACTGTATGCGACACACTGCACCACCTAGCCACAGGAGGTATATATCAAGCTAATGCATAAAGACATATGTCATCCATTGCAATGATTGTAAAGTTCAGTTACAGTATTACCAGTATACCACACTAGTTGTTGGTGGTAAACCCCTGCCTAACATATGTGCACATTAGTTAGTATAGGTGGCATACTGCTGTACTAGACTATACATGTTGCTAGATATGCACTTATATCCTGTAACACACATATGACCGAGGGCATGTTACAGGCATACCCACACACACATCAGACTTACATACAAGACACAAAGGTATGGCAACCCAAATGATCTTTACCTGTGTACCATACAGTACTCTGTGTCAGTACTTACAAAACATTATGCCTGAGGTATGTAATCTGTGAGGACTACAGGGAACACACATAACAGAGTTTCCAAGCAATGTGGACATACACCATACTGTGCTGTGCTGTTTAGGCCTACAGCTTCAGGTAGTACTACAGTTCATATGGGATTTGGATTTACCAGCAGTACCAATCAATAAGCATACATGTACTGCTTTAGCCTACAATGGCATACCCCAGTCCACACCAACAGACTACGTCAGACCGTATGCCATACTGCTTTTTCTTTCTAGCAATAGCATACACATCTTTTGCTGGGATCAGAGCTAGGACACAAAATAGCATGATAGAAATAGTTTCCCACTAATCTATCACACATTTACAGAACCTCGACACATTTACCAACACATTCACCATCACACTCAGTCAACCTCACATAGCAATTATTGCAACAAGTACATGTGGGTGTGTATCAGTTCATAGGTAGGTAATGGGCTATTGGCCCTAGGGCCTATAGAAGCCTAGCCATACGCTACCCTGACCTTTGACACACATGTAATTTAATTTCACGTGCCCCTGTCCAGCAGAGCCACAGAGGTGATTCCCAGTGTGTATTTCCTATCTCCCATCCAATCATCAGGATTATTCATGACAACTGCTAATGAGGAGCTTGGTTTGCTATTAATAGGTGGTTTGTTCCAGAGTATGAGATGCCTTTGAGAGAGGAATCTATCCCAGCAGCATGTTCTATCTATTGAGGTGACAAGGTTTAGGTCTCTAGAGTGTGTAGCTCGTAGGGATTGTGATCTGTTTATGTGGGGCATGTCCAACAGCTCTGGGTTTGACATAGCTTTGTATGTTAGGCAGAGGTCACCTCTGGGTAGGCGGTATGCAACACAGTCTAGCTGTGGTTTTGTGAGACAGTCTGCATAGGGCATCTGTTTGAGGCCAGTATTACTCTTTGTGAGGTATGTCTGTGGCCTTTCCAGTTGCTGTAGATGTCTTGTGAGGTACATACCATATGGGGCATTGTACTCTATAATGGGTTTTATGTATGATGAGTAGAAGGGAACACTGACTTATATTTCCCTGGATGACACACCTTTTGTGATGAGGTGTTCCACGTAGACAGATTACATGACTAGTGTGGCACTGTGATTATCAAAGGGGAGATTACTGTCCACCTGTGTCCCATGGTCTCTTATCACACTTTCGGTGTTAAGTAGACTACCACCTATGTGGTAGTTCATGGGTACGGAGTTTTTGCCATACGGGATGCCAATGCAGTTTCAACATTGAGCTTGAGTCCATGGCTTTGTCACCAGGCATCTGTCGCAGTAAATATGACCCTGTCTCTCTCTCTCTCTCTCTCTCTCTATATATATATATATATATATTGAAGGTGTTCTCAGCCCATGTAGCTTTAGCAGGCCTCACTGGCTGCAACACTGCAAACCTGACAAATCATACCCACAGCGGTTAACCACCACATGTCATATACCAGCACTGTATGCTGTCTTGTTTGCCACACACTACAACCTACATAGAAATATGCACATAACAACCTTCATCAACATATATATGTCCACCCTTCACAAACAGTTGCAGTATGTCCCTTGCTCTATGCACATGTACAGATACTAATATATCTGACACAGACAGATCTCTCCATATGTGTGTGCCATACACACACAAGGTCCACACTGTTGTAAGTCCGTGGACCTCACGGCTGACCTGTTGGGCCTTGCTGCAACATGAACAGGTGTCACATGGGAGCACACAGTAATATTAGAGGGTGTATATATAGCTGCAAATGCTAGATTAGCATACTAGCCTGGTACAGCTCTTGCCAATGCTAAGCTACACGTTAATATGACTATCATGCATTTGTTACTCTGTCACATCCATGTTTATATTACTGTATGCGCTACTCCCCCAAACAGACATTGTACACACTACTGTACAGAACACAGATAACATGGATCAGATGTTTGACATTTAATGCTGAACTACATATGTCACAGTCATATCCCACTGCACACAGCTACACACTGATTTCTCCATGGCAGTAGTTATGCAGGGCATCTGTGCATAGATATGTACTGCTGCCACATATGGATGATTCAAAGTATGTAGAGTACTCTTCAAAAACATCTACTACATGCCAGTAAATACATATCTGTTACATACCTTTCCTTTGTATGTGTTTGTATTTGTCAGTTCCGTGTGTTTTGTATTTGTTTTTTATTTATTTATTTTTTTTTAATATCTTATTATTTTTTTTAATATATATTTTTTTGGCTTTTAATATCTTTTTTTTCTGTTGCTGTTGCTGTTGTCGGTGATTGTCTGTCTGTGTGTGTGTCTCTCTCTCTCTCTCTCTCTCTCTCTCTCTCTCTCTCTCTCTGTAGCTGCAATGAAATGATTGCATGTGTGGACAGCAAGTACAGCCTGTTTTTGTAGGTATCTGCACATGTGCATGTGATGGCCTCCGCACCAACTGGTGGCCACCATTTGATAATTGTATGCAGCCTGCTGTGTGGTAATTGCAGTACTCACTGTCATAGCAACCCAATGCTATAAATTGCTATGTCAGGTAGGTGTAGCCCTTTCAGCTTTCCAAAGTGGGGCCCATACTTGTTTTCTGTGGACACCGTTGTGTAAGTCAGAAGGTTGGTATACTTCTTATATCTGAAGCTAGGGGTGTAGCCAGTGATTTGAATGTTGTACTCAGACCTGAATGTTGCCACTTCCAGTACACAGTTGTCAGTGTAGAATTGTACTCACCCCTACAAATGCTAACACAAGATACATGGGAGTATGTAGTTTCTTTTCTACTTATACAATTAGCTGCCATACATACGTAGTTATTGAGATGTATTCATTTGGCACATGAACTGTTTGTGAACTGCTATACTGTGAATATTAATGTACTCACTTCTGCACAGTTTGTGGTTTTTTATTGTTGACATTAGCACAGGATGCTCATGAAAACTGGACAATTCCAGTACTGAGTATGCCTACCTACATCCTTGCTGGACCCTAAACACACTGGTATTTTGTATGTTTGGGAGGGGATTGTACTGCTATGATACTGTGTGGGGGTTGTAAAGTGCTGCTGTAAGATTATTTACCGAATGTCTGGTTCTGTTATCACAGTCATGTAATGCAATTCCACAACTGCTGGTAAAATTCCACAGAACAGGTTTTGTATTGTGGCATTCCTATCTTTCCTTTACATTCACTCATTCTGATGCATGATATATCTATTTCAGCAACAACCTGCTGTATATCTACTGTGGCTTAGTGGTACTTCATGCAGTCTAGTGTGTCTAAGGTCCAGGGTTTGAGACTGACAAAGGTGTTTTATTTTGCTGCTGAGCAGAACAAGGGCCCTCACATGCAGGGTGACTAAGGCACTTTTAAGCAGTTGTAAGCGGGTTTGAGTGGGTTTGTGCAAAGCTTAGCAATACTTAGCTAAGTGCACACAAGTGCACACTCGCGCAAACCTGCTAACTACTGCTTAAACGTGCTTACTCCTGCTAACCCCTGTGCTTATTTCTTTGAAAGAAAAGAAAATGGAGAGATAGGAAAGTGGTGAAAAAGGGGCACAAAGAGGGAAAGACAGTAGGGAAAACAGCTTGGGATGTGCAGGATGGGTGTAGGGAAGGTTCATAGCTGCCCATTTCATTAACAGCAACAGCTGTGCATATGCTAGAAACTTGGAGGAAAATTTGAAACCTTCCACCCCTGAGAGAGGGGTGGGAACAACAAAGTATGTTGTACTGCCAATTAAATATCAGTTTATGTGTCCAGCGGACATGTGTGGAAAATGGGCAGCTATGTATGGGGCGTAATTTTTTTTGGGAGCAGATTGCCCTTTTTTTTTTCAGGTGAGAGTGGAATGTGGGGTAGGGGAAGTGGGTATATTTGGGGAGGTAGGTTGGGGAGGTAAACAGACAAGACAAACAAGATGTATACAGGGGCGGAATATGACACATGGTGGGTGAACACCATTGACGGGGAAGGATGTTTGGAAATCGCAAGCCCATGAGCCCACAGATGGCAACAGTGGGACTGCGATCCCCACCCATGGGCAGTCACCACTGCACCTTCACAGCCCAGAGGGTGGCTGTGCTGGGGGTTATGTAGGAGGGGCAGGCTCACCCGTGAGTCATGCTACACATGCCTCAAGCTGGCATAGAGGATCAGCAATTGAACGCTCGATCTCCCTATGCACCACAGCCCAGACCATTCAGAGGGTGATAGGTGGCCCTCCTCCGGCCACGCTTGCATGAGGGGGATGAGCCCCATCCCCTGCAGTGCTTCCACCTGAAGGTGGCACAGGGCCAATGGAGGAGAAGGTCCTGGGCTGGGCACCAGAACTGCTGGTGCCAGGTGCCATCGCCAGCTGAGGTGGGACAGTTGGGTCCGCTGGGACCGGCCTTCCCATACGTTCTATGTTTAGGAGGATTTAATGAAATATGGGTTGTTAATAGCCAACAGCATTCCAAATTAGTTGTAACAGCATGCAGTAGTATTCCCATTAATCCAACACACCAGAGGTCCAACAGGTGAACAGCAAGCATAACACATGCATATGTAGAACAACAGTGGACATTCCAACAGCATGCAAGATTGATTGGTGGCAACAGGCCACCAAGACTGTGGTATTTGAACAGGGCACATGCATCAAAGTAAATGCAGATATTTATAAACCAATAGGACATATGTCCCAACAAATGTTTTGAGATTAGACATACCCATTGACGTGTGGAATTGCATTGTTTATGCAATTACAGTAGGGTGTAAAAAGATACCTCCATTAACAACTTATATGTACTTATAGTTTACACTACATTCATATTGACAGCAGGTATATATCCCCTACATGTATTATTACACTAGACAATGTCCGTTAAATTGTGAAATGGGTTTTGCTAGTTCTTTATATACCTGACCTGTATCTGACATACAGACTGTCCAGGATGCAGATGTTACTGCTACGTATTTATATATTTTATTTCTATTTATATATCTACATATCTGGATGTGTTCAGGTGACATTATCAATTATATTTTAACAGCCCCCTACATTTCTAGCAGCACACTGACATTTCTAGGGAACACAATAACAAGCTACTCATGTGCCAGATTAACCTATACATGCCAGCCATTAACCAACAGTTAAGGACTGTATATATGCTTAACAGCTCCTGGCACTCCCATCATCCACTTTATATGGGCCTACCCAAGTGTGGGTTGACAGCACTTAATACAGCAGTACTGTTTCTATAATGCAAGAGTACAACAACATATCGAGGAAAGTGACACGGACACACTCCAGGAGTTATACCTTTATTAATTACATTGCACACTTTTCTAGAGGTTCTCTCATTTATTTTATATTACAGTACATGCAGAAGACTTATTCAAGATGCATTATACCTTTATTAATGGGTTACAACACTCTTTTTCAGGCTCTGTCACTTATTTTACATAACAGTACATGCAGAGAGGTTATTCAAGACTTATTATACCTTTATTATTGGGCTACAACACTTTTTTTCAGGCTCTCTCACTTATTTTATATAACAATACATGCAGAATAATTACTAACCTGCCTGGTGGCACAGCCTTAGCAACCTATCTGCATAGGCTTGCTGATTCGCAGCATGGACACCTGCAGCTGTGAAGTAAATGAAGTGATATTGAGACATATACCTATCCATACTATCAACTACAATAGCAATTCCTACATACTTCATTCCATGGCTAACTACTCAGTAGTGGGGCATTTTGCATCCCACGGGCCTCCTGTATCCACTGGTTCAGTTGGTCCTGCTTGCGTCTCTTCAGGTCTGCGTGGTGGTGTCTGACCTGCTCACCAGTCCGAGGGATGCCTGTGGCACTGGTGAGATCATGTGCGAGATGGTTCCAGGCTTCTGCTTTGTATTCAGTGCCCTGGAACTGGCCCTGCAGGAGTCTGGCATCATGATTATGGACGAGGAGCCAAACCATCACTTTTGTCTCCTCAGTGCCCCACCGTTGCGCTCGAAAGTGAGAGCCCTCTCCAGCACCAGCCATGCTTCCTGCAGATGGGAGCTACAAGCAGTTATGGCAAGTATTCCTGTCTATGGAGCTTAAATATGCCTCATTTCCCACACTTATTTGTGATTGGTCAGTTTTGAAAATTCTTAGCTCAGAGCACACCTGCTTAGCACTGGGTAAACTTTCATTAATATGTATATGTGTGTTGACAGTACTTGAATATCAAAAGCTGTCATGGCTTAGTGGTTCAGTACTGTGATTATGGTGCACAGTATCCCTGGTTCGAGGCCTGTCATTGCGTTTTATTTTACTACTGGCCAGACCGGCTAGGAGGTGTGGCTGTGTTTAGCTGACTTTGCTCAACTTTGCCCAACATTGCTCGACATTGCCCGATGTTGCCCAAAGTTGCCCGACGTTGCGCTAGTTAGCGTGGTGCCCAGCTATGCACAAACATTTTTTGTTTGCGCTAGTTGGCGCGATGCACAGCTCCATGCAAAGCCGTTGCGCTAGTTAAAGCAGTGCTAAGCTATGAGCAATTATACTTAAATGTGCTTAATACTGGTAAACTTTGCTTAGCAGTGCTTCACATTGCTTAAGATACGTTACTTATGCATTCAACAGTATGCATAACCAATTCACCTTCATATATATATATATATATATATATATATATATATATATATATATAAAATATCGTTCACTACTACATAGGCCATTTCAATGCTTTTTACTAAAATTTAAAAGGTAAATGTCAGGAATTATTTTTCTATACAGATTTCCTACAGAAAATTGAAAGGGGAGTGGTGGGACTTGAACCGGGAATGCCTCCTCTTTGTGTGGAGGCTCTACCACTACGCTATTGCTATTTGGATTAATTTGCATATAAGTAGTTCATTATCCTCTTTGATGTCTGAACTGCTAACTGTAGCTAAACAATGGGCAAACCCGCGCAAACACGTGCAAATATGGACAGCTATTTTGAGTATAATAAAAAATAAATTAAGAATTTTACATTTTATAATTGTACAGGTGTTTAGAATGTGGGGGGGGGGTAGTGTTGTGTATGTACACATTTGGGCGGACTCGCTCATGTCATTTACATTACACGATTGTGGGACTTGCAGGGGCGTGGTTTTTTTTGTGCTGCTCGGCAGTCCGACATGCCCCCTGCACTCGTGCATGCTCCGTGTTAGCCTTAGAGTTGAGTCAGAGCACCCTCATGAATATGCATGGCGCACTGATGTCATCCTCTTAGGGTGCAGTTTCCATGTAAGACTTATTTAGTCTTACACAGAGGATTAGTGAATCCCGGGGTATATATTGTCAATTTAAATCTACCTGTATCAAAATCTTTAACTGATAAAATGTCTGAATAATTGATATTAGTACTGGAGTAATGATAGGTAATCTTTACAAAAGCAGTGGTAGAACTGATATAAGTTATGAAGTTGGTCAGCTGTTCAAGGCCACCTTTCCAGATGAGAAATATATCATGCAAAAAGTATAACATAAAAAAACTCTTAACTAAACTTAAGCCCAACAGATTAGCAGCAGACAACCTCCCAAGTGAATACCTACAAATCGCAGCTGATGCTCTGGCCTACCCAGTATCCATCTTGATTAACTGATCTCTGTCAGAAAGTTACATTCCCACACTGTGGAAAGTATCACATATAATTCCCTCCACAAAGGCGGACCCTCCACAGAACTAACCAATTACTGCCCCATAGCTATTCTCTCTCCACTCTCCAAAATACTAGAGAGATGCATACACTCTCAGGTCTCAGACTACCTCCTTACTAACAACCTCCTTTCCAATACTCAGCATGGTTTCCAACCAAACCATAGCACCAACACTGCCTTACTCTCCTTTACTAACACTATCCTTCAGCATAAAAACAATGGCTATCTCTCCTCTGCTACTTTCCTAGACCTATCTAAGCATTTGACATGGTCCCACACAAACAACTTATCTCTGTCCTCAGTAACCTATCCTTCTCACAATCAGTCACCAACTGGTTTCACAGTTACCTGTCTGACCGCCAACAATTCGTTGTATGGCAGAATGACATATCTCCCCAACTGTCTGTCTCCATAGGGGTTCCCCAAGGATCCATCCTTGGACCCCTACTCTTCTCTGTTTTCACCAATAATCTAGCCTCTGCCACCAAACATGGCACGCTCATACAATACGCAGATGACTCGACCATCATCTGCTCAGCCCAGTCCCTACCCAAACTGCAAAAAGTCACACAGGAAGCCTTTTCCTCTGTTGAAACTTGGTTATCTGATGCCCAATTAATATTCAACCCAAACAAAACTAAACTACTCATCTTCCAACCCACCAAACATACTCAAAACAACTCTCACTTTAACATCTCACTTTAACATCACAGCAAAAGACAACACCACTATATACCCAACTGAACACACCAAATTGCTAGGAGTGGAAATAGACAATAAACTAAAATTTGACATTCACATATCCATGACCATAAAAAAAGTCCACAAAAAAACTAGGAGCGCTATACAGAAATAAGCAACTTCTCACCAAAGCAGCAAAGATTTCAGTAGCAAATTCCCACCTTATCTCCACCCTACTTTATCCCTCTCCAATATATACCAACCTAAGGCAATGCGATCTAAACAAGCTAGAGACCTGCTACAACAAAATCGCCAAATTCGCCACAGGGGCATCCTACCGTAGTCACCACTGTCTCTCACTTGCTGAACTGGGCTGGCTTGAACTCCCTCACCTTCTTCAGTGGTATCAACTCTCACTCGCCCACAAACTAGTAAACCATCCACTAAATGTCCCATCCCTCCAGAATCTACTCCAACCCTATCGCACCACCAGACCACTAAGATCCAGCAACAAAAATCACTTGCAGATCACTGAAGCCAATAACTCTGCTGGTGAAGCACTATTCTCTTGCACCATAGCCAAATTATGGAATTCCCTCCCACCCACAATTACCTCCATACCATCATGCACCCACTTCAAAACTTTACTAAAAGTGCACCTAAAAACATGCTGGCTATGCCCTTGCAACTCCCACTCTAATATCACCCACCCCATCCAAACACTACCTTTCTTTCCACCCCACTAACTACCTTGATTATAGCAAGCTCAGATGCTCATAAGCCAGTACTTATTATACAGCAAGAACTTCTTCTTGTAACATTTGTTAATGTCTGTTATGTACTTCACAGATAAAGATTCTAGTTGTCTACTGATGTACTATGTTCTTCATCTGTAAATATGTTGTAAGTAATTGCTATGTTAAATTGTTAATCGCTATGTAATCCAATGTAACTACTGTCTGTTTATTTTACTGTGGAACATTTCTCCCCGGGCCTCCGCTGAAAATGGACCTACATCCAGTCGGACACTCCTGGTCAACAAATATAAATAAATAAATAAATAACGTGGTGACAATATATTGAAAATACAAGGAATTAAAAACAAACTTTTGTTCCCAAAACCACATGATCACATCAGCAAAGAGAGGGGCACATGTGGCAACCATCGCAACCCTGCTAATTTGCTTAAACTGGTCCCCTTAGAAATAAATTTAATTGTACTTCAAAATAATTTCCCTAAATGATACAATAAGATTGATATCTTTATTAGATAAGAATTCAAAATTACATTGACGTCTCCATTAGACACAAATTCAAAATTACAAAGGGCATCATTAAACCAGTGCAAACCAATGTCACGTGGAATGCAAGAAAATAGGTCAACAATGTCTATGGTAACTAAATACCAGTTAGGATTTAACAAATCTGGTTTTACTTGTTTTAAAAAATCCCATTAATCCTTACATATATAGCGGCCCAGTCCTTCACATTGCAGTTTTGCAGCAAGAAAACGTAATATGCGCACCATCACTGGTGGTACATTGTATCCTCTCAGGAGACGTACTCTCTCTCTCCTCCTTATCAAACCATGCCCCAAGATACCAGCTAACCCATCATACTGGCTACTGCTGGTCATATCTTTCTTGTACCTCAATACTTATACTCACTGCTAACAAGTCCAAATAGCCCCTTTTTTATCTCTGTTTCTTCTGGCACATTGCCTCCTCCAGGCATTTGCTTGTACTCGCTTCCAGGGCTTTAGTAAAACTGCTCCTTTGCTTTCTATCTTTTGGACAGCTTATACTGCTTTCTTTTTATCCCAGCATAGCTGCTCAGCTATAGTCAGTTCCCTCCTGATCTATACCTCTTAAAATCCATTCCCAAATTTCCCTTCAGCATCACAAAAGAACCTTTGCTACTGCCTCTTCCATCTTTTGAATGAGCTGGCCTTTCAGTCCTTACTGCCCACCATTTGTTTCTTTCTTTCAGTCAGGCTTAGTCTGTCAGTCAGGTCTCAGCAAGTCCAGCCGCATCAGTTCTGTTCTTATTCCCTCAGCTTTCATATCCTCTATCACTTCATTATGGGATCTCCTCTTCATAAACATGCCTGTGTGCAGCCTTGACACAGTTACTCTTGAGCAGATCATTAAGCCCTACATCTACTGGCATACTGCCAGTAACACACCCTGACCTTACAAATAATTGTGCAGTATGTCTCAAGGCTCTGCTGTACAGGCCCACTCCTCCTTCTATGTGACAATCGACTCTGTGAGCTCACAGTGTTCAGCAGGACCCCACTAGCAGCGGCATTCATTCTCCTCCAGAAAGCCTTCCATTGACAAGCCCTCCATTTGTTCTAAGATATCTATAAATTGGAGGGCCCTACAGCACCCTACTTTTCCATATCACTCAGGTTATCATGTAGGTAGTCTTGTTCACTTTGTCTATCAATAAGGTTTGGTGCCACCTTTGGTAACCTTCACATTATGCTGCTCCTCCAGTTTCACAGCCTTCTCCTCCAACTTTGTAATTATGACCAAATGCTGAGATACACTACCAGGTGCACCATGATGGTCTGTCACTTATCAATTCTGACCTCCACTTACTGTTTTACAGGCAGTTGCTTTACTAACAACTAGTATCAGAGACCTACAATACCTACTGCAATACATACCTTATTTTTTACAAATCTATGATACAGTTGGTAGGCCTGTAGACCTCTGAGTACTCCTTCTCTTCTTCAGTGTAGCCAGTTTCACCAGCACTTCTGTAGCACTGTGTACATCTCCATTGTCTAAGTATTCGTCTTTAGCTTTCCAGTAGTCTTGTGGCTCAGATAGGTTCAAACTAACATCAGTGTTCTGTGTTCTCAGTGTGAGGGATGAGGGGATTTAAAACCTGACCAGACACTAGATAGACACTACCTAAAGAACAGCCAAGCATACTCTAACCTGATTCCTGTCTGTAAAAGCTGTATACAAAATACAGTTTCACTAACAGCACAAAGATGAGAAGTTTGGAAGTAAAACAGAGCATGACACAGATGCTGACTATGCTCTGCAGATTTTCATTTCAGTACATTGCACAGCATTTACATAACAGCTTTTACTCGAGGCATATACAGTTAGGATGTGTCAAATTCAGCTGTGATTCGGCCATGTAAGGGACTCCGTAACATGAAAATTGACTGGTTATAATATTTGATTTCCTTTTATAATTTGTATGGCCTTTATGGTAGCTGCCTCATACCTGGGCAGATCTTATAGACAAGCCAACTATATGGCCACCTAGGGTGCAATGCTTGAAGAAAAGCTGTTTCCATATTTATTTGTGCATTTGTAGAGCAATGAAATATGTTGTTTCTTTTGCCTAAAAAAAAGAAAAATAAATAAACAAATAAGTCTCCCTGTTAGAACAAAATGCACCTGTGACATGACAGGTTCCCCAGGAAGAGGTGCTCTACTTAACTAATGTCATGTTAGACAGTATTGCAAGGTCACAAAGCAGACACTTTGCTATATTCAAATGTTGGTGCAAAGCCTTACAGCCACACTTGACAGCATGCATTTATTTTTAACACAAAGAACTATGAATCTCTAATGCCTGATTTTTCTGACTGATTGTAATGTTCATCAATGTACCAGAAAAGTCAAAAATGTTACAAGGCAAAGGTCAAAAATATGAGACAAAATCAGTGGTATTCAGAATTTTGGACAGTTGTGATCACAGAAATGGCACAAAGACAGAAGCAGTAATTCAAGTGTTATTTTATTATTTTTACAAGGATGCTGGCAGTGATAAACCAAATATTTTTGGCCAATATTTCTGGCTTTGTGATTTGTGTGAAGCAACTTGGAAGGAGAAACTTGTTTGCGTGGAGGTGAAATAATATTGCATAGCCATCAGACTGGGTGGGGAAAGGGTTCAAGTTGATTGGATGAAAGTAACTGATCCTCATGTCATTTGTTCAGTCTAAATTGTCACTATTTGGTTTGCAGGACTAGTGTGCATTATGAGAAGTAAGATAAACTACTTAACTGGACACCTGATATGCACAGGCTGTGAAGGTATAATTGCAGAGGCTGTCGATGGAAAATTACTATCTGCCTGTGGCTGTTTGCTTATTATTCTGGCTTTGCAGGACTGATGTCATTTATGCAAAACAATGTGCAATATTTTAATGTATGGCAGCTGTTTGGAGCAAAATGGAAATATAGTACACATCCATCCTCTTTTATCACAATTATACATCCGAATTGTACATAGATGTGGCTGTAACAGCTTGTAGTGGGGTTTCTGGATGAAAGTAATGGACCCTCTTGTCACTTCCTCAGTTTAAAAATCATCACTCAAAATAAAAAACAATGGCTAAAATGCATCACAGAATACACATAAAATTAATCACAGACTACCTAGACCGTCAGAGTTTCTGTGGGATTGTGCCCTCTCACCCACAAAGGCTGTATAACTAGATTTTAACATGCCCCTGGTAGTCACCTCTGCCCTGAATCCTATCTATTCTCAAACCAGCCCTGCTCATATGTGTACTCGAAAGGTCACTGTATTTGTTGGGTGGTGGGCTGAGGACTATGTCATTATTTCTGTAAAATTCCTCACATTACTCAGTGATTATTATAAATTCTGTTGGACTAGGGCTCGTATGGTCATTATTTCTTCAACTTTCCTCATAAACTTCAGAGGGGTACACAGGGGGTTACTATAGCTTGTACAGGAGCAGTGTAGTGTCTAGAAGTAACAAGTTAGAAACATTATTGTTGTCATTTTTTTGATTTTCCTCACAATCAAATATCTACTGCATATACAGGAGGCTATCTTTTGGGAAAGAGTAAAGAAGCATACTGTTTATATATATCTGACAGTAAATATGTTATATTCTATATTTTTTTCATTTTTGTTCAAGTTAGACATCATAAGGGTACACAGAAAGAGACTGCATTTTGGATACAGGGGATGGGGAGGCATGCTATATACACAAATGATAGCAGAAGCTAGAAATATATGTCTGTGGGCATTTGTGCCTTGAGTTTAATCATAATATAAAACAGAGGAGGGACACACAGAAAGTGATTACCTAATTTACCTATTTTGACAGGGGCAGAGAGACAGCTACTTATTTCCACATTTAATTTATGTATCCTCTCTAGCATTTGTCTTCTCAATTTATTGTGAACTGATGTGTGGACAGCTTTGAAGATTAAGCCCTGGATACAACTTATTTCTTCCTTGAAATAACAATTTAAGATTGAATTTCTTTTCCTTATGCACAATTTTTGTTCAGGCCACCACTGGATCAAATGTTTGGGAAAAAAGCTCTTAAATGCACATCAGAGCATCAATAAGCCCATGGCTTCTAGGTGTCTAGCCACCCCCAGACTGCCAGCTTAGTTTAGTTATTTTGGTCAGTTATGGTATGTTGAAAGGATGCAGGAAAAAGCAAAGTTGAAGGGTAAGACTGATTTTTTTCCTTAATAGTGTCTTTCTTTCGTGCTATCATTGGATGAAAGGTTGCTTAAAAACTCTAAAATGTACCCCAGAGCATTGAGAATCCCCATGGTTTCTGGAGGTCACCCCAGGTTTATTTTATTTCCACTGCAGTTATTACAGTGTAATCTTGGTCAATTATGATGTGCTGAAAGTATGTAGAAAAAAAGTTGATGAGTAAGACTAAATTTCTTTGTTTGATCACAGTTTTCATTTGAATCACCACTGGATGAAAAAGTTGTTTAAAAACTCTAAAATGCATCTCAGATCATCTAGAACCCCCATGACTTCACTGGCTTAATGTAGTTGTTTGCTCCACAGTTATCAGAGTGAGTCTTGCCTAGTAGAACATGTTGAAGCAAATATCTGGAGATAAAGAAGCAAAATGATTTTTTTCTGTAGTTTTCTATTCAGATAACACTTTTACTAATATTGAAAAGAAAACTTGCTAAAACTAATAAAAATAGGACAATAGAAGGGTTCCGTCCTTACTTGCTAACATCATAAATGAAAAAATGCAATATCAATATGTGAAGATGCTAAAATTAAAGTTGCACAACACAGGTTAGTTTCAGATTTTGGCTGAACCACAACATATACAGATTTAAATATCTATCAAATACTATACTGTTTATACACATACTTACATACAATGCATTAATCAGATGGGTGGGTTGTTCAAATTAACTTTTTCCTCCACAGTCTTAGCGAAAGGTAGAGATAAGACATATACAATGTTGTAAAACCTGGAAAAATTAAGTGCTAGTATGCTTGCAGTATGTTAATAATGCAATGTGCCCACATATAACATAATTATTTTGTACATTGAGGAAGTAGTATCAGTCAATATCACTAAAATAACAGCACCTATATTGTTCCTTCTAATTCTTTAATGTTCAGTCAGTCTTATTCTAAATCTGGGATATTCCATAAGATTCCTAAGGTCAAGTAGAAGCATATTCCAAGATACTGGTGTACTCTTAGCAACTTCTCTGCTTCTTACACTTAGGTAGAATGGAGGTAACTCGGCATTGTAAAACTCCACTGCCAATCATGAGCGGACAGGTGATCTGCTGTGGCGACTACCAACCAAGCAAAGCTGAAAGAAGAAGAATAAAAAGAAGATTCTGTTATGTTAACCTAAGGGAATACAAATTCGTTCTTAAGGATAATTTTAACATGGGAAACAGAGGAAATACAAAATATTCAAAATAGCAAAAAACATTACTTTCCCATATTACCAAAATAAGTAAGGAAAAACATAGTTCAAAACATATTCAAATCCTAAAAAGTATAAAATCCCAGTAATCAAACGGTGCCACAGACGGTGACCCATTTAAGTTAATGGAGTTAACTTAAATATATTCTAATGTCCACATATGTTAGAAATCTTTAACAGAGGCAAAATAAGCCTCTGTCATGGCAGAACTATGTACACAAGACAATGAAGCTCACATCATGGATAGTTTCCTAAGACTAACAGATCAGCCACAAGCAGAGAGTAATTCCTGGGGAACAGTTTAAAGGCTAAAGTGTCCAGCATTAATGCTGTCCTAGCTGCCATAGACATCCAGTAGACCTTAGTCAGTTTTAGGTAGTGTTGTACCCTACTGTTTGCTAAGGAAGAGGAAGTAAATATTCTAACATAAGAATCAAGACAATCAATTGCACTCCTAGTATCATAGGTAAGAAGGTTGGAGTGTTTATCAATACATTTTAGTTGTTACAATACTCTAGCTCTAATTATGTCAGTGTGATCACTAATGGACAGGTTTTGAAACAGCCAGGCTCTGTGTATTTCATTTCCCTCACAAGTAGCAAACTCAAACTATCTGGACTTGTAAATGATAACTGGTTGTTGAATGCTAGTTTTTATATTGTATCAAATAACATAACTGCTGATTTGCAAATGGTTATAATTAGTTGTTTCTTCAGAAGCTAGAACCATAGCAAAGCAAAATCACTTTGTACTGAAGTTTGTAGTAGCTTTGTGGAAGGTCCAGTTTAATGATGACAAGATGATCTGCATGTGACATCCCTACTCTGGGCCAGTAATCAAGGAGCCTCAGTCTTCACCACTGACACTGGTTGGGAATGTTCACTTAGAACAAAAATGGATACACACAGTATTTTCAGATGCAGCTGTCTGTATCAAGTACAATTTCCCTTAAAAGCACACAGGGAGCACACTCCTGACCTGGGGCTAGACTTCCTCTCCAGCCCCCAAAGAAGTCTCCACCTTTCTCTCTGCAGAAAACAATGCTCTGTGTCCAAGTTCTAGCTGACACACACACTCTTTGATATTTGATTTTCACACACACACACACACACACACACACACACACACACACACCTGGGAATGGCTGGCAAAGATTTATCCATTCTACCACCCCTACTCAGACTATAAGGTAGATTTATTGCCACCAGCCAGTGACTTTAAGGCTCTTACCAGAGTACCCAATTACTCTTAATAAAATTAATACGTATACAAATGGTAGTGTTTCCAAGCAGCAAGACTTTCAGGAGTGTGATGCTACAGTGCCACCAAATAAATGCAATTACTCTGAAAAGGTTAAATTATTTTCTAAAAGACCAGCCACAATGAAAGGTTTAAATATATTTAATAATAAATAATAAATAGAAAAACATGAAAATACTGAATATCTATTTACAATAAACATCAGCATTTCAATTCACAGGAAAAATAAAAAAATAATGCAGGTAGAAAGACTCAGACAGACACAAAAAGCAGCATTTAACTAATCTCACTATATTTTCTAACTGAAGAATTACTGTTCTCTAGTTAAGTTACTTACAAAAGCAAGGCAAGATGAAGTGGGTGAGTGGTCCTTGTTGTCCTGTTCCCAAAAACAAAGTGCAGACTGTCTTCTGTCACATCCCTTACTAGTATCTAAATATAATTTCAGTACTGGTTATCGAATAACATCACATCTGGTCACCTGATTCTGTGGTTCCCACACTACCCTGCCGACTAGAAGATGACCGAGGATCTAGCACAAATGGGTTACAATACACACCCAGAGCTTTGCTAAGGCATCTGGAGACTCTAAAACAATTACAACCCTTTCATCCTTCCTGGAGAGACTAACAGCTATTCTCTGGCACCCCAGAGTAGCAATTAGTTCACCACTAAGGACAATAAGATCCCAGGTCTTTCCCAGACATTGCATCTCTGGCTGCATTCAGGCCTTTGAGATAAAATCTTTATGACCTAAACCAAGTCATTTAATTTCTGGCTGTTTTTCTTAAGGTAAGCCGAGCTGAGCTTAACCCCTTCCTTTCAGCATCTTGTGTTAACATATATACATTTCCTCAGTTACAACAGTACAGTCTGATATAAATATATATTTCTTTTCTGTCCAGTAGGACCCATATTGATACATTTTTAACACAAGCAGCTTTACAAATACATTTTTAGTACAAGCATCTGTAAAAATCAGTTTGATATACAAATGGCATACAATTCTTTACAAAAGTCCAGCTAGCTATCCTGGCATATGTTACACATGCACTGCCCTACTCTCTCTGGCACTGCTGGCACTACCTCACATCATCACACTGCATATAAGATAATAATATAAGAAAGAGTAGGGGCAAGGCCAGGCTGTTTAGTGCATAGGATTAAGGCTATGACCAGCTGACAAGCATCACACTGAAGTCCTTGGTTTGATTCCCTCAGTGTGACTATGAACAAGTCAATTAACCATAGGTTCATAGGTAGGTACTAGGCCATTGACCCTAGGGCCTATATAAGCCTAGCCAAAAAGGTACCCTGGCTTTTGCCACCCAAGACAATTAATATCATGTGCCCCTGTCGAGCAGAGCCACAGAGGTGATCCCCGGGGTGAATTTCCTATTTCCCATCCAATCATCAAGATTTTTCTTGAAGAGTGCTAATGAGGAGCTTTGTTTGATCTAGATAGGTAGTTTGGTCCAGAGTATGGGAAGTCTCTGGGACAGGAATCTATCCCTCCAGCATGTTCTGTTTATTGTAGTGACAATGTTTAGGTCCCTACAGCATGTAGCTCAGAGGGATTGGGATTTCTTTAAGTGGAGCATGTTGAACAGCTCTGGGTTTGACATAGCTTTTTATGATAGGCAGAAATCGCCTCTGAGTAGGCGATATGCGACAGAGTAAAGCTGGACTTTTTTTGAGATGGTCTGCGTAGGGCATCTGTTTGAGGCTGGTAATCCTCTTTGTGAGGTATTTCTGCATCCTTTCCAGTTGTTGTAGATGTCTTGTGAGGTACATACCAAAAGGGGCATTGCATTCTATAATGGGACTAATGAGTGATGAGTAGAGGGGAACAATGACCTATTTTTTCCTAGATGAGAAACCTTTTGTGATGAGGTGTGCCATGTAAAAGATTTCCTGACTACTGTGGCGATGTGATTATCAAAGGAGAGACTACTGTCCACTTGTGTCCCAAGGTCTCTTATCACTCTTTCGGT
Source organism: Protopterus annectens (assembly GCF_019279795.1). NCBI lineage: Eukaryota > Metazoa > Chordata > Ceratodontiformes > Protopteridae > Protopterus > Protopterus annectens. Next base: position 1,103,547,152 of record NC_056730.1, read on the forward strand.
GTTAAGTAGACTGCCACCTATGCAGTAGCTCATGGGTACAGAGTTTTTACCAAAGCGGATGACAATGCACTTTTTGGCATTGAGCTTGAGGCCATGGCTTTGACACCAGGCATCTGTCTCAGTGAGGCCCTTTTGTAGGATGTCCACATCATTAGGTGTTTCAGTTATGGCTCCTAGTTTGCAGGCATCTGCGAACTTCATTAGCCAAAGACCTTCTGTATTAGCTTGTACTTCAGAAAAGTAGACACCAAACAGGAGAGGGCCCAGGACTGAACCCTGTGGTACTCCACTTGTCACTGGTCTGAAGTTGGATTTGGAGTCTGCTACTTTCACAGTGTGGGTTCTGTCAGTGAGCTAGTTGGTAACCCATCTTGTGACATAGGTATTTATACCTAGTTTAGTGAGTTTATCTATAATTCCAGAGTGGGGAATGGTGTTAAAAGCCTTGGTGAGATCTATATAGGCTGTGTGAACCACCTTATCCTCGTCTACGGCTTTGATGACTGCTTCAAAGAAGTCTATCAGGTTTAGGAGATATGATCTTCCTTTTACAAACCCGAACAGGGTGGGGGTCCAGAGTTTGGAGATTACCAATGCCTTTGTTTATAAGTTCCATGATGATACTTCATGGCCTTGCAGACCAGGCTCATCAGGCTAATGGGGCGATAGTTCCCGGGGTCCGTGGTGGCTCCCCCTTTGTGGAGTGGGATAACCGTCGCTGTGCACCATTCAGTGGGCACAAAGCCTGAGGTGAGGCTATGACTGAACATGGTGCTTAGGTGAGGTGCCGGTTCATTCTGTAGTTCGTGTAGAACGCAGGCTGAGATGTTGTCAGGTCTTGGCTTTGGAGAGTGTGGTTCTTACCTGTGCAGCCATGATTACAGGAACTTTGCATTCTTCCATTATAGAAATGGGCCCTTTAGGGGGTAAGAGGGGGGTAAAGTTAGCACTGAACCTATCTGCCAGGATGTTGGCAATATCAGTTGGTTCTGTATATTTAGTGCCATTGTGCTGTAACTCAGAGCAGACCTGAGTGTTGCCACTGAGATTCTTGACATTGCTGTAGAATGCTTTGTGGTTGTCTTTAGAATCAGGGGAGATTTTGTTTTAGTAACTAGCTTTGGAGGATTTTATGAGAGATCTCAGCTGCTTACTAAAGCTGACCAAGGAGTTCCTCCAATCATGGGATTTTACTCGTTTTTGCAACAGTTTCTTTCTTCTGTTGTAGAGTTTGTTTATGGCAGGAGACTACCAGACTGGCTTCCTTTTTTTTTGGAGGGTAGCACAATCCATACACTTGTGTAAGTGCTTATAAAGTGCATTTGTGTAGGATTCAGCAGTCGTACCTCTATTGTCCGTCTGCATAGGTGTTGTGAAGTTTACTACTTCTGTCTTAAGAAGCGTGAAGTTGGCTTTGGAGGAATTTTTTATGGTGGTTTCCCTAATTGGGGGGGGGGTGGATGTCTAGGGTGATTAGCTTGTGGTCGGATCTGACCAATGAGGAATTAACCTCTGGTGTGGAACACCGGTCGCCCATGTTGGTAATGACCAGGTCTAGGATATGTTTGCCCCTGGTGGGGGTGTGGATACGTTGATCCAAGGCATTGGAATTTATGAATTCCAGAAAACGTTGAGCAAAAGTGTTGGTACATGAGTAGTTTTCCCAGCTAATGGTGGGGTAGTTGAAATCACCCATTATTAGGGTGTTGGGTTGCACCCTAATATTTTCCCATGTATCAAGAAATGAAGAGTGGGAATCCTGGGGCATGGTGAGGGATCTGTAGCAAGTTACAATTTGGATTGTGGTCTTGCCCAGAGTTAGTTGCGCTTGGATAATCTCAGATGCATTATGCTGAGCAACTAGCCTGGAGGTGTGGATATCATTAAAGAATATGGACACGCCTCTGCCTTTAGTGTTTTGGTCCTGATTAGGTGGCTGAAAGGTGTGGTATGAATTATAGCCTGGTAATGCAAGGGTGCTCTCTGGAGCCTTGAATCAGGTCTCTGTTACTGCACAGATGTCACTGTTCTCCATTTTAAGGAGTGCCTTGAGTGAATGCATTTTGAGATTTAGGCTTCTAGCATTGAGTAGCATTACCCTCAGATTTTGCTACCTTGTACCTGTTATGGTGGTGAATTTGTCATTTTAACCTTGCCTAAAAAAGGCACTATAGGGGTGGCAAAAGCCTTAGCCAGTATCCAGAAGCCCAAGGCCGCCAGGTGCAAGCCATTTCTGGCAAAGCATCGTGGTCTGTCAATCATGTCATCCCAGGCAGACAGATATTGGATCTCCTTAGAATGACACCAGAAGCTTAGCCAACTGTTGAAGTCAATCATTTTGTCCTTGTACTGTGGTATAATTTTGGGTGTTGGCAGGATGCTACACAGGGCTAGGGTCATACCTGCCTGGGCTACAAGATCGGAGAGATCCTCCATATCTCTTTTCATGTAGTCCAGTATCTCTTTTCATGTAGTCTAGGGAGGTACGTCTCAAGTCATTCACACCAACTGGACAATGACAGAGTCATATTTGTACTTGTTGTGGAGTGATCTGAGTGCATGCGTTATGTGGCTGATCCTGGCACGCAACAGGCAGTGTTGTCCTCGATTGCTCCTGAAGACAGGGGACTGTACCTAGTGGGTTTTTCCAGGTTAATGAATGAATAAAATAAAAGGCAAACAGTTATTTTCAAAAAGGGGGAAGAGAAATATTTCCTGTAGGGAACAGCAGAGCATGTCTGCTTTTAAGACTCTACCATCTGAAATCCTGTTCCCAGAAATCACCTTGTGGGTATTGACTTGTAGATAACATGCAAGCCAGTTCTACACACTTACCCAGACCTAAGGTTAGACAAGGCACAAAGCATTAATGTATGATTTATACCTTGAATGCTCTTTTTATGCTAATGAATACACCTCCCAGTTATTTGTCTTTTCTCAGTGCTGAAGTTCATGTAATTGGTAAATTTATAAATATCGGTAAGTGTACTAAAATCTGTCCAGAACCCCAAGATACTGGCAGTCACTTAGTGTTTTATGGAAGGACATATGGATAAGATTTTGTTTAATCTCTATTATTCTGGCTAATGGGCAGATATTAGTAATAGGCTTGTAGACTGCTGTGGTCTTTGGTCTGCCAATGTTGGGGAGAGGTACTGTACTCATATGTTTCCTGATACAGAGTAATTATTCCAGTAGTAAGGCATGGGTGTATTTACAAACATGTAGCACCGACACTGGCTTTGTATATTGTACCAGTAAATTGTAACATTTGTTATTAATTGTTGTTCTACCTATTTACTTTCTAATCTGGCCTGAAGATGGTCCCCTTGGATCAGTGTTCTACCCTGGTTCAATAAATAAATAAATACACATCTGCAGTAGGAGTTAACTGTTTCATTAAGAAACCAATAAAATAGCAAGCTGGCACATAGTCCTTCAAAATCAAATATATAATTAAACTCTTTAACAAAGTTAAAATACATCCTATTAAGGGGCCATATAAATATCACAGAATGGTAAGCATTCAGTAGAGATACATGTGCTTCACATAATCCACTGAGGTATTAATGCCATGATATTTATTTAATATTCCTCTCAAAAGAATAGCTTTAATACAAAGTACTCTTCATAAGATATTTTACTTTAGCTATTTTTTTCTGTTTTATATGGAGCAGGTGCTGAGGGTTTCTCAATATTACCTCTCTGGTCTGTAGCCCAACAGCAATCAGGCAGTACATCTCATTACAGATATCAGTCTGTTCCTCAGTGTTTCTTTTTGTTCTTGACTTGTAACCGTGTAAGGTTTAACTGTTCCTGAAAAACTAAACATTCCAAAAGTGCACTGTGTCTGCATTGCATTACTTGAATATTGCTTGGAATCCACGCCTGACTTTTTCAGACACAAAGATGCAGTTTTCAGATTGTTGTAATATTTCTAAAGATAGGACTTTTTCTGGGTACTGTTTGTTATTTCAGAACATAAAGAAAGTTTAATTACATACCTCTAATAAAAGTAAGATGTTCATTATTGTGCATCTCTCAAAATGTCAAGTGCACTCATGAACTGTTCAAGAAGAGGCCCTTGGTATTTAAACCAAACAGGATAAATTTTTGGTGTCTTTATTTTTCTAGAAATACAGAATATAGTCTGCATTAAAACAGATTTGTCACTACTTTACATTTCTTTGGAGAATATTTTAGAATAGGAGAAAATTGTATATATGATTTACTTCAAGGTCAATGAAAAATCATTAGAAAGGCGACAATCTCCATTAAATATACCAAATTCCAACCAGTGTGTATCTCTGAGAGAATGCTGCATTTAAGACATGTTCTTTACAAACCAAACCTTCAAGTAAACTGAATCCTTAGTTTGCTGAACTGACAGCTGACATTCTTCTAACAAAACTACTGTACTGGAGAACTACTCTCAAAGCTGTCAGGAGAAATAGCCTGAAGTGAAAGTTTGTAATGCACCACCCTTCCTTCACGCACATTGGATGAATGTGTATGTATATATATATATATATATATATATATATATATATATATATATATATATATATATATACACACACACATATGCACATATGCACACATGCACACACACACACACACACACACACACACACACACACACACACACACACATACATATGCACACTCAACTGTATACATACACACACATATATACATGAAAATAGCTGTAAAAATAAAAATGTACATTACTTTTTGACAGCTTGCTTGAAAATGATGAAGAAGAAGGCCCATTAATATCCTAAAAACTCATTTAATGCACCTCGGAAAATAATACAGCAACGCTGCATAGCCCCCACGCATTAGATTATGGAATCTGTACCTCAGAATAATGTAAAGTGGGAAGACCAGAAGGAATAGAATGCCTTCTTCATGCTCAGGGGCATGGTCCCATACTAGGAGAAATATGACACTTAGGATAATGCAATAAATAAGTAGCTATACATTCCTGACAGTTGTAAAATAGCTTGACAGTGCACTACAAGTACCAAAAAAGCAGCAGAGAGAATGGATGCCTGCAGTGAGCAGTAGCCAAGTTAGCAGTCTTTATTATGGGGTCATCAAGTAAAGTGACCAATTTGGAGAGCAACTTCACAAAGAGAATTTAAATTTATTTGAAATTCTTGAAAAGAATGGAGCATATTATGTAGCTTTCCTAAACAAACTTATGCTAAAACATTCTTTACACTGCTACCCTAAAGGGGCACATCATAACTGTTATTACCTACTCAGGCACCACATTTAAATAATCCTGTCAAGTTTATGGGCTACACATCTAGACACACCATCCTGGAAGTAGCTTGGCAATAGTTTTCTACCAATTCTAGTGCTAATATTCATCTACAGAAAAACACTGACATATATCATTACCATCTACATATTAGTAATAATCTTCACTTCTAATACTTCTGTCCTGTTTTCATAAAGAAGTAACCAGAGGTTATCAAGAAAACAACAAATCAAGTGTCCTGGGTGCCAACCAGTTGGGTTAGCCCAGGCATCCTTTATTTCAACATATGATATAAGAGTTCTTTCTTCATCTTAAAATCTGAGTTTTTTCATAACACTGAGTGCTGGAGTTTAGAAAATCTGATATTAAAACAATGCTCTCTATTATGAGTGAAGTTTAAATGACATAATACTCTAATCCTTTGCCAAACTTTTGAAGGCTATAACAAAATTAAATACAAAAGCCTGACATAATATGGACAGTACACATGAAAGTAACTACAAAAGTTATTTAAACTTCAGTCTTAGGAAAGACAGACAACTTAGGAATATTTTCTTATGCAGGAGTAACTTGTGCTGTTGAAATCCTCGTGGATGATCTAATATTATAATTCTGCATCTGGAAATGCACTACTAAAAGTGTATTTAACAGCATACGAGATACTACCATGACATATTAACGCAACTTTAATACAGGATATTGGTAAATTAACCACCAAATCATTCACTATTCAGTTAATAGTGTCTTAGCAATAGTTACAATACTATATTGTACACAGGTGCCTGATATTTTAATTCTTATAGAACTGCAGGGGTTATTAAATTTATATACTGATACACAACTGTATTACTGCACATATAATAGTTTTTACTTCAAAGGCTGAACTGTGTACTTTGAATAATTTTTCTTTTATTTGCACTGTATGGTGAGAATTCATTAAGATACTGTGATGTGCACACCTCCATGTAAACACTGTGGTACCTTTCCCTGATTACACAACTATCCTTACACAGTGCTCCATGGTCTTATAACATGAAGGCATTAAGCACCACTGACCTAGTGCCTGTACTGAATGCAAATGAAAGATTCTTGGCTGAGAGGCATATGCTAATTAGCCATGTATTCTCTCCCCAAAAACCGCCTCCAGGAAGACATCTACATGGCCAAGTGATTCAAGAAATCTTTCAGTCATGTAGATTAGCATGCCCATCCTCACCACATCATGGTATCGAATATGGACAAAGGGCTTTTTTCAACTGCATAAGATGAATGTGATGGGGGGTGCACTAGATGCAAGGAATTAATCTTAAAGTGCCATAATGACAGTGACAACAAAACGGAATTTGGTGGATTAAGGTGGGATGCACAGGACACCAGAGATTACTCTTTAAAATGCTGTAATGGCACTGACATCATACCAGGATTCAGGGTGTGTGGAGAGCCACTGGACACAACAGATATATAAAGTGAAGTGCCATAACAGCACCAATGGCAGCATGGTTATTGGAGGGTGGGGGGACACACTAGACCACCACAGCCTAATAGATATGTGTTGTAGTAACACTCTATTACAGGGGTGGGTAGGAGCCACAGGAGGGCATATAGGGCAGGATCTGGTAAAGGAACTGTAGTGTTCCCACACGTGTGTGTGTGTGTGTGTGTGTGTGTGTGTGTGTGTGTGTGTGTGTGTGTGTGTGTGTGTGTGTGTGTGTGTGTGTGTGTGTGTGTGTGTGTGTGTGTGTGTGTGTGTGTGTGTGTGTGTGTGTGTGTGTGTGTGTGTGTGTGCGTGTGTGTGAGATGGGGAGAATGTCACTGCCTAAATGAGCACTAAGTTACTACATGCTGATCTGCATGTCGCAGTAGTAAGTGTGATGTAGAGACATGCAGATTAGCTGATAATGAGGTCTTATCTTGTCGCAGGTAAGGACTCTAGAAATCACAAATGGGCACATCACTGAAAGATCTTTCTTGCATGAGACATATGGCTCATGCTGGGAATTTTAATGAAGTCCTGTGAATGTATTATTGCACATTATAACATATTTCCAGTTTAAATCTTCCTGTTCTATGTCTGGGCCTCGTTGGAAAAGGGTTCATCTTGGAGCAGCCCATATACACTGTTAATGAGCATCAAAAAGGAAATGAAAAATGCACTTAGACTAGCCCAGCTGGTGGCACTGGAAATGGCAATGTAACATATGTACTGTGTCTTCACTCTCACAGTTAGTAGTACTGTGCATTGGTGATAGCAGAGCAATACATGTGTTGAAGGTACTGGTGGGAGAGTACTATGTGAAGTATGTCTGTATCAGTGTTGAACGTACTGGGTGGAGTTTAATATGTGCAATATGTCTTCACTCTATCACTGCTGAAGACCTATCTGAGGTTGAATATGTGCTGGTGAGTTCCGGAGGGCAAACAAAAAGTGCCAATGCTTAGGAACGTGCATGGTAAATCAAGCACAGGGATGAGAGAAGCCCTGCATGAGAATTGGCACTCGTATCAGTCAATATTCCATAAAGATGTGCGCCTGCACTCATTAAACTAGGTATCACCATATGTCAATAACTGTCTGACTTTATGGCCCTGATTTCTGAGTGTTACTGTGTAAGGCCCTAGTAGAATCAGCCCACCAAAGTCTTCTAGAAATGGAGGAAGCCCAAAAAAAGAAAAATCTGCAGTCTCAAGTACAACCACTGAGCAATGACCTGGAGACCTGAGGTGACAGGAGTTGGCTGGTCATGTAAGAAATGATCAATTGACAGACGGGTGATGTTTACACTCTAAGATGCAGCCCACCCCCAAGCAAGCTGCTAACATGCACATCTCACTGCACCCTCATCATCTACTGAGCTGGAAAATGAACTTCCCCTCAGTATTAGGTTCATAGGTTCATAGGTAGGTACTAGGCTATCTGCCCAAGGGCGTTTTTAAGCCTAGCCAGAGTGTGTCAGTTTTCGCTGCCCCATTGATTAATTAACTGAGCCTCTGTCAAGCAGAGCCAATGAGTGATCCACGAGGTGTATTTTCTGTTACCCATCCACTCATCAAGGCTTCTCTTGAAGAGTGTTAGTGAAGGGCTTTGCCTAATGTAGTTAGGAATTTTGTTCCAAAGCATGGGGAGTCTCTGTGACAGGACTCTATCACTCCAGCATGTTCTATTTATGGTTGTGGTGAGGTTTAGCTCACTAGAGCGTGTGGCTTGCAGTGACTTGGATTTCTTTAGGTGGAGCATGTCCATCAATTCTGAGTTGGACATGGCTTTGTAAGTCAGGCAGAGATCACCTCTGAATAAGCGATACGCCACTGAGTACAGCTGGGGATTTTTCAGTCGGGCTGCATAGGACATATGTTTGAGACCAGTAATCCTCTTGGTGAGGTGCTTTTGTGGTCTTTCCAGCTGTTGGAAGTGTCTTGTGAGGTACATCCCAAATGGGGCATTGTACTCTATGATGGGTCTGATGAGTGACGAGTAGAGGGGCACTATAACCTCTTTATTTCTAGATGTGAACCCTTTAGTAATTAGATGGGCCACATAGAAGGATTTCCTAACTACCTTGACAATATGATTGTCAAAGGAGAGATTACTACCTACCTGGGTCCCCAGATCTCTTATTACCTCTTCTGTATTAAGGGGGCTATTGCCTATGTGGTAATTTGTGGGTGTTTTGTTTTTCCCAAACGGGATGACTATGCATTTTTTGGCATTTAGCTTGAGACCATGACTTTGACACCAGGTGCCTGTGTCAGTAAGGCCTTTTTGAAGGATGTCCATGTCAGCCGAAGAGTCAATTATGGCTCCCAGTTTGCAGTCAGTGGAGAACTTGGTTAGCCATAGTCCTCCTGTGTTTGCCTGTACTTCTGAGAAATATATGCCAAACAGTAGGGGTCCCAGAACTGATCCTTGTGGGACACCACTTGTGACTGATTTAGACCTGGAGCCCGCTATTCTTACCGTGTGAGTTCTGTCTGTAAGCCAGTTGGCAACCCATCTTGTGACGTAGGGGTTTATGTTCAGGCTGGTGAGTTTTTCTATAATACCCGAGTGAGGAATAGTGTCGAACGCCTTGGAGAGATCAAGGTAGGCTGTGTGAACCACCTCATCTATGGCCTTGGTGACTGTCTCGAAGAAGTCAACCAGGTGACATGGTTTGCCCTTAACAAAGCCGAACTGGGTCAGGTCAAGTGTTTGGAGGTTCCCAATGTCTTTGTTAATGAGTTCCATGATGATGCGCTCCATAGCCTTGCAGACCAGGCTACTCAGGCTTATGGGGCGATAGTTACCAGGGTGAGTTGTGGCCCCTCCTTTGTGGAGTGGAATAACCGTTGCTGTGTGCCATTCTATGGGCACGTAGTCTGTGGAGAGGCTGAAGCTGAACGGCATGTTTAGGTGGGGGGTTAGTTCGTTTTGTAGTTCGTGCAAGATGCAGCCTGGGACACCATCTGGCCCCATTCATGCTATGTTTTTGGCTTTTGAAAGGGCTGTTTTCACCTGTGCTTCTGTGATTTCCGGGACACTACACTTTTCCAGTATTGTTGTGGGCCTTTTTGAAGGTGAGAGGGAGGTGAAGTTTTCACTGAATCTATCTGCCAGGATGTTGGCAATATCAGTAGGTTCAGTATATTTTGTGCTATTTTGCACTAGCACAGAGCATATCTGCGAGTTGCCACTTAGATTCTTGACATAGCTAAAGAAGGCCTTGTGGTTATCTTTCAAATCCTTGGCTATTTTTCTTTCGAAGTTAGCCTTGGATGATTTTATGAGGGACCTTAGTTTCTTACTGATACTGATCAGGGATGTCTTTCCTTCTTGGGATTTGCTTTTTTTCTGAACTAGTTTCCTCCTTCTGTTGTATAACCCAGACTGGTTTCCTTCTCTTAGGGGAGTGAGTCTTGGTCTTGCTAGGGATGGCACAATCCATGCATACTTGTAGGTGCTCATAGAGTGCAATTGTAAAGGATTCTGCATCTTGAGCAGTGTTATCCTTTAGCGTGGGGGCTGTGAAACTTACCACCTCTGCCTTAAGAAAGGTGAAGTTTGCTTTAGAAATGTTTTTCACTGTGGTTTCCTTGGTTGGGGGTGGTGTTGGGGTGTGGGCATCCAGGGTGATTAGTTCATGGTCTGATCTAACCAGTGACGGGTTGACCTCCGGTACAGAACTCCTGTCGCCCATGTTGGTGATGACCAGGTCCAATATGTTGTGGCCTCTGGTAGGGAAGTTTACCAGCTGATCCAGGGCATTTGAGTTGATAAATTCCAGGAAGAGCTGAGCCTGGGAGTTTGTACTCAAGTAGTTTTCCCAGTTAATGGTAGGGTAATTGAAATCATCCAATATCAGGGTGTTCGGTAGGACCTTCATGTTTTCCAATGTCTCCAGAAAGGCGGAGTGGTGGTCCTGGGTCATGGAGGGTGATCTGTAGCAGGCCACAATTTGCATTGCAGATTTGCCCGATGTTAGTTGCACATGGATGATCTCAGAGGTATCATGCTGCACCACTAACCTGGAGGTGTGAGTATCCTTGATGAATAAGGATACACCCCCTCCTTTTGTGTTTCAGTCCGTGTTTTGTGGCCGAAATGTGGCCGAAATGTGTGGTATGAGTTGTAGCCCAGTAATGCTGGAGTGCTCTCTGGAGCCTTGAACCAGGTTTCAGTTACTGCACAGATGTCAACATTCTCCATACTTAGGAGTGCTTCGAGCGCATGCATTTTGAGTAGTATAACCCTCATTTTTTTACTTGTGCTGTTTACGGTGGTGGGTTTGAATTTTGAGCCTTGCCTAAAAAAGGCACTATGGGTGCAGCAATAGCCTTGGGCAGTATCCAAAAGCCAAAGGGTGACAGGTGCAAGCCATCTCTTGCGAAGCAACATGGCTTGTCGAGCATGTCATCCCAGGCTGACAGACACTGGATCCCCTTTGAATGACACCAGAAGCTTAACCAATTGTTGAAATTGATCATTTTTTTCTTTACACTGAGGTATCATTCTTGGTGAGGGCAGGATGCTACTCAGGGTCATACCCACCTGGGCTACATGATCAGAGAGCTCTTACATGTCGCTTTTCATGTAGTCCAGGGAGGTACATTTCAGGTCATTCGCACCAACATGAATAATGACAGAGTCATATTTGTACTTGTTCTGGAGTGACCTGAGTGCTTCTGTTATGTGGCAGATTTTGGTTCCCGATAGGCAGCTAACAGTAACCTTCTCTTTGTCCAGCCTAGTGAGTGGGGCGTCAGTGTGCCCGACTGTTGAGTTGCCTATTACTAGTGTGTTAGGTATGTTATTTCACCTTAAGGGCTGTGATTGTGCGGCACATTGATTTTGTGTTTTATGTGTTGTCTGGTTTGTGATGGGAGGTGCAGGTTTTGTGGGTGTCTGCTTTGGAGCCCTCTGATGCTTTTGCAGGTTTTTATTTAGAGCCTCCGAGTATAATTTCATGTATTTATGTGTATTTTTTGCCAGTGCTGGTTTAGTAGGTCTATGTGAGGCTGGAGGTGTGGTGCAAGTATTAACCTTCTCCTCATGACTGTCTGTTCCAGTCTTGGGTGGAGAGAGCTTAGCCTCCAGTTTGGCTGTATAATTGCATCTCTCGCATATGTTAGTGTTTTGTGGTAGGAGGAGAGGGATGTCTGTGTACATGAGGCAGTTGTAACATTGCCTCAGAATACCATGATTCGCCAGCTGGACTGGAGAGTACACCTGAAGTTGCCCTTTGTTCATGCCTGAATAGTAGGGTGAGCTGCTTAGTCACTTGGTTGGTGAGGGGCGGATAAAGAGCCTTACCCTGCTGGGCAGTCAAGTGTCGGGGTATATTAGTGCTTACTATTAGGTCTGAGCAAGTGCTGGACTGTAGGATGCTTTTTGAGTGCTTAGGTTGAGAGTTAGACTAGTTTCAAGTGAAAAGCTGAAGAGGAGACTTAGTGGAGCCGGGAATAATTTAACCCAGTGCTGCCCGGCGCAGAAAACCATGCAAACACGGTTTTTAAACTACTAACTTCTGGGTTGGAACCACTCCTCCAGGGACAGATGGCTGCTCAAAGTTCCCCTCTCTCCCAGGTGAACAGAGAAACTTCCCTCTGTCCAAGTAAGGAATGGGCAACTCAGAAACTTGTAACACAGCCCTGAATTCAGCACTAGTCTGAAAACTGGACTATACTAGCGTAGAAAGGCAGGAAACAAGATTTTTTTTTTTTGAAAAGATAAGGCAAAAACAGTAAAAAGTACATTTAAAACAGCTTTAAATAACTACAAGTGATCAGAAAAGGCTATCGCACTTTAGTGTGCAACCTACAACAGTTAAACAATTTATTTAAACAAAAAACAACTTTTTAAAAGTGCAGGCAGTCAGATAAGTACAATATGTGAAAAAAAACAAGCTTTTAAATCACAATAAGTGAAAGTGGAACTGGTGATACTCAAGGCCTATAAGGCCATATAATATATGGACTTACTTAGACCAGGCAAGATGCAGCCCAGCCCCAAGCAAGCTGCTAACATGCACGTCTCACTGCTCCCTCATCATCTACTGAGCTGGAAGATGAACCTCCCCTCAGTATTGAAAGTGGAACTGATGATGCTCAAAGCCTACAAGGCCATATAATGTATGGACTTACTTAGACCAGGCATAACTGAGGTCTGCCCTTTATACCCCGTGTCTTTCAATAAGGAACCCACCTTCTGACCTCTCTTCTAAGCACTTTTAACTACTTGCCATCTTACTGGACTCCTGGTAGGTCTGGAGAGTCAGAGAGTCTGCAAACTACATCTTCTGGCAGACAGCTTGAATCACTGGCACTTATGACAGTGCCTCATGTGCTCTTCAACCAGGTATTTTGAAAAATGGCAGTATCATCCATGGCTCATGATCTGATGACCATATGAACACTTTGTTGGCTTGCAGTTTCTAGGCACTAACTGTGGCAACTTTTCCTTCTGTAAAGACTGTCAGGAGCAAGATCCAAACTGTGACGTATCAGAAAAGAGATTTTGGTCACAAGGACTAGATAAAATCTTCTAGTCCAGTAAGAGATGCCACAGAGTGCACTGACCAGAGTGATATGTCCTGAACCATGGAGCTAAAGTGAAAGGAAAGAAAGGAATCTTAGTTATACATCCATCAAGTGGACTACTGATATCAGATGATACATGTCACATGTTTGTCCCGTTTGATTTCCTGGTCTTGTACCACATCATAGTATCTGAAATTAAAGGGCAACCTGACAATGCAGATGTCAAAGGTGGACGTTACAGGGCTTGTCATTTCATTGCCTAGAACTTTAAAAACAAACAGAATTGCCTTCAGGTTTCATGAGTCAGGAATACATTGATTCATGGAGCATTAACTGTTTATGGACTGCAACAAAGTTATTTGGAGTGCCTAAATAACAATGAACCATGAGGAACCATGCTATGTGCATACTGCAAAATGTGACTTTTTCAACCTTGCAAGTGCTGGCTGTTAAAATAAATATAGAACAAAAGGCAAACAAGTGCATAACCCTGCTAAGCCCAACTTTTAATCTTTGGCAGAGCTGACAGAATATTAACTATTTAACTGATTTAAATTACAGACTAATAAATGGTTATAAAGTCAAACCCCAGTGGAAGATAAGTGTTAGAAGCCTTAGGTTTGTTCCAAAGACAGAAACTTTCAACAAGTTCAATGCTCAAAACCAGGTATGGGTATAACTCTCATGGCCCACTTTAGATCTCAAAACACTAAGCCCCATATAATTCCAGACTTTTCTTAAATAAATCCAGCTCTGAGGATCTTCTTAAGTCTAATAGTTGATGATTCAAACTGGCCACCACCCTTGGAAAATAAACAGTTTATGAAATGATTGTTCTCATACGTGCAGCATTTTAATTTCATAATTTTTTTAACCTGCTGCATTCATTAAGTAAAGCATTAGAAGAGTCTTTGAAGACATTAATAAGATACCTGCTGAATCTCATGTATCTCATGGAAAACACGCTCAGGATGTTTAAGAACTGGCAGCAAGACAGCTCATGTAGGCATTTCAACCTGTTGATAAAGATACACTGGACCATTTCAATCTAGATGCCAAACATTTTGCATAAGATGACCAGATAATATTCCACTACTCCAGTTTTGACTTCAAAAAGCTAGTATAGACCTTTTCAAGAATTTCAAATTTCAGATTTTCTAGATTTAAATGATTTTAATATACACCCATATAGTAAGATTTGAATGATGACTTATTATCCACAGCAACACTTAACTCTATGAACATGTTAACCTTCTCCAGTGTGTTGCCCTGGATATTATATATGATTTTTATTTTGTCATTCCTGAATCACGTGCTTGTATTTGCTGCTATTCAGGGTTCAGGTTCTCAGATGAACCACAAGTGAAACCTATCTAGTCCTCTGCAAAGATGAATAACATTTTTAACATTATAATAATGCATCTACTCTAATGTTATCAGTGTAGATTAAATAGAAAATATGGTCTTTACCGAATCTGTCATGTAGATATTAAAACAACAGGGCCCCAGGATGGAATCCCATAGGTCCCCCTTGGTTAAATTCAATCCAGATAAAGCAATGAGAATTATACCCAATATACCATTCAGGTATTAAGCTACTAATTCAACCCACTAATTTGTCAGAGGGCCCAGTTTATTTATTTACCTTGTTACAGACTCTGGCATCCTTGGTAACAGCAACAGACAACCCTGTTTGTAACACACTGCAAATATTTCTGCAGCTAAGTTTTGCCTAGTAAGTAAACTAGCTAATTAAAACAGCATTAAATCTTATGAGCACATTTTAATTAATTTCTGCTTTCTTGTGCTAGTTGGTGCAATGGGTGAATTAACACAGAAATATCTTTCAACCATTACAGAGCTGTTACTGTTCATAAGTAAAACTGGATTGTATTGATTTACAAAAATAGTGTCTCATGTCTAATCCCGTACTTATAAATCATTTCGTCTATTTCAGTTACCAAAAAAAAAAAAAAACAACAGATGGATTGAGCTTTGGCACTGCAGTATGTCGAAGTGTTTGACCAATGTGCTGTGAAGCAGCTTGGGTATGTCTACACTGTGTCTCTGTCAGCGGAATGGTGTGCATATTTTCTTGGTTACTATAGCATGTTTAAGATGCCTCTGTCTTATTACAGATTGATCATTACAGTCTGTACACCTCACTAAACATGTAAGCCAACTGGCATAGTGCCTGCTGTGTCCCCATCTGCAGATGAGTCACAGAGCATAGGCTCCAGGTGAAAAAACCTGCCAACTCTAGACAGAGACAGAAGGATTAAATGTTATACTGAATGCCTCCCTGTTTTAGTCTCGGCAAAGTACAATGTTTATTGTTCTGTCTGAAAGCCCTAATAATCCAACTTAGTTGTTTGCTACACTTTGAATCTGATGTAGCAAAGTAAAAACATGCCCCATCTTTAATGATAATGAAAGAACATGATTATTTCTGAGCCTGAAGCAACAACATACCGGGCTTACATGTTGTTGCTTCACTAAAGCAATAGTGGCATTAATGGGCACGCATTAAACAATGTGAGAGCCAGACCTCCCAACAAGCATAAGGCAGCCAGACTTCCCAACAGTCATCAGACAAACCACAGCAGCGGGTGGATGTAAAATTTATTGTAGTTAATACAGCAGCCTATGTAACAGCAAAACAACATGAAATAGAATTGAAATTAACATGCCAAGCTTACTGTTTATTGCTCCTAACACAAACTGTCTAATTTAACAGCAAATTCAAAACTTAATTAATACTAGTATAATTGCTGCAAATTTACTCAATGAAGCAGAAACATGGTATACAAAATTAAAAAAGAAAAAACAAGATTCCATGCATTCCCTGATATAAAGCTTACAGAGTATATTAACTGGATTTCAAATTTAGACTGGATAAAGTGTATTTCAACCAGAGTACAAACTACATATTTCTATGCAGCACTACGGTAGTCAACAAAGAAAATGTATACTATAAAATATAATATATATATAAATATTGTGTGGTTATATATTACAAATTCAAAATAAACAAATTATGTTAAGATCATATTTGCAGAAAGGTAAATGGACATGACTGAAACATAATTGAGTCACTTCATATGAATATACTGAAATTAGTACTTGTAAATATTAATTGAGATCCTCAAGCACCCTAATGCGTTGCAAGATATTTATTAATGCCAAATAACAGCAGCAGCTATTAACTGACATAGATAATGGGATGGACTCATGAAAACCAGGCATAAGTGAAGTGGAAATGGGTTTCACTTCGATGGATCTTAACAGGTAGGTTGGAAGGATTTTGCCAGGAAAAGAAACACTGCATCTTTGGTGTTATGCATTTCCCTAGCCACTCTGGATTATGGGAATTATGATTCATAAATAAACTCATTGTTAGCCTCATTCACATAGCATTAGTATATGTAGTGTGCTGTCATGGCTTACTGGTAGGTCATACAGACTAATGTTACCAAGGTCCTGGGTTCGAGACTGGCAGTGGGAATTTATTTTTCTAGGCTTGTAAATGCCCTCGGGCAGATAGCCTAGTATGAACCTATGAACCTATACCTCAGTGTCACTGCTCGACAGAGGCACAGCAAAATAATGGGTATAGTTCCCCATACTAAAGGGGTGGCGTAAGCCACAAAACGATGGGCTAGGCTTGTAAATGCCCTCGGGCAGATAGCCTAGTATGAACCTATGAACCTATGAACCTATGTAGACATCAGTGTGTATGGGTCAAGGATAGGCAAGGGAAGCTTGGGAGTATGGGCAATGCTCTCTTAATCACAATTCAGACGCATAATGAGCAAAAAGTGTATCTTGGCAGGTGGTTAGCGGAACTAGATAAGTGTCGTTTCCACATCCTGGCAATGTGGTGAGATAGGATGTTGGGGGAATCTGGTTACTAATAGTGGGCTTAGGAATTATGGGATTCCCATGACTTTTTAGAGGAGATCAGGGAAGATGAGACAGGATGATTTGTTGGTCACCATACATGTCCATTCTTTATAGACTTCTTAATATACTTCCATCCCACATGACATTGGTATTGAATGGACAGGTTTTACGCTCACCCATAACAATGATTATATGGTTGAAGAGGTTAAGTTTCTCATGGAGTGTATGGACCAGGTTTTGTCTGTGATGAGATGACCCCACTTAAACCCGGGGCAGTAACTAAGGAGCCTCAATCCTCACCACTGTCTCCAGTAAGGGAACATCACTGAAGGCAGGGATGGAACACAACTTCCTCTACGGGTACACTGGGAATAACCTCCAAACAAGGGACTGAACTATTTGCTTCAGTCCAGATCCCCAAATGAGTCTTCACACTACCCACTGTAAAGCACTGTGTTCCAGTTGTAGGTATTTGACACACTCACTCTTAAATATTTGATAATCATACATACAAACACTCATGGGAAGGACTGGCATATATTTCCCTGCTATGTCCTCTTTCCCAAATTAGTAATGCTGCCATCATTCAAAATATCACATTACCTTTCAAAAGGGCTGTTCAATTACATTGGGTAAAATAAATCTTGTTATGTAAGGTACCATGTAAATCCAAGGAGTAAGTCTTTTCGGAGTGGCCCTGGTGTTGTAACAATAAGTATAAACACTCTCAGATTACTAAAGGAACTTTCTCAATAACCAGCCACAATAATAGGTAGTAAAATATTTAATAAATAAAACAATTTAAAACATATATACACTAAATAACTGATTTCAATAAACTATCAAACCAAATCAAATTAAACCAAACTAATAAACAAATTAAACTAACAAAATATAGAACGGAAACCACATGGACCACAGCAGTAAAAAACAAGAGTTTAATTTAATAAGCGCGGTCATCTTAAATAATCAAGACTTCAAACGACATACTTACAAAGCCATATTTAAAACCTTTCAAATCACATGACCTTTTTCCACCAAAAAGCTTTTACTGTTTCTTAAAGGAACACAATTCTAAATGTTTAAATGTAAATATATGAATCTAGGATATTTGCTCGACTGGGCAAACATCCGAATCCATAAAACCCGAACACACTTTAACGAAAGCGCTTTTATCGAAAAAGTGCTTTCGTTAAAGCGTGTGAAAAAAAAAAAAAAACACTTCATTTACATTTTAGCTGAGAGGCTTCCCCCACACCCCCCACTTTAATATTCTCCCTCCTAGACCACACTACAGTGGGGAAAAGTGAAATTTCACTTACCTGCACCGTAGTACAGCCTCGGCAACAGTCATACTTAC
Source organism: Protopterus annectens (assembly GCF_019279795.1). Lineage (NCBI taxonomy): Eukaryota > Metazoa > Chordata > Ceratodontiformes > Protopteridae > Protopterus > Protopterus annectens. The sequence goes on from NC_056730.1 coordinate 1,103,565,697, forward strand.
GAGAAAGTGCTTCATCGGTGAATAGCACTTTCACGTAAGTATGCCCAGCCATTTGGATTTCAGTCATTTGCTCAGCTGAGCAAACGTCCTAGATTCATATATATAGGTTCATAGGTTCATAGGTGAGCACTAGGCTAATGGCCCTGGAGTCTTTACAAGCCTAGCCCATAGGATTACCCTGCCATTGTGCCACCCAACCTTAGTTCCCAGTGCATCTGTCGACTAGAGCCACTGGAGTGATCCTCGGCGTGAATTTTCTATTTCCCATCCACTCATCAAGATTTCTCTTGATGAGGGCCAGTGAGGTGCTCTGCTTGATATGTATGGGAAGTCTATTCCATAGCATGGGCAGTCTCTGGGTTATGAACTTGCCCATCCAGCATGTTCTGTTGATTGTGCTAATGAGGTTGAGATCTCTGGAGTGTGTGGTGTGGAGCGATTGAGATTTCTTTAGATATAGCATTTCTAACAGAGCTGGGTCAAACATGGCTTTTTAAGTCAAGCAGAGATTGCCTCTAAGTAGGCAATATGAAACAGGGAATAGTTGGAGTTTTTTTGAGTCTGTCCATATAGGACAAGTGTTTAAGGCCTAGGATCTTCTTTGTGAGGTACTTTTGTGGTCTCTCCAGTTGTCTAGTGAGGTACATGCCAAATGGGGCATTGTACTCGATGACTGGCCTAATGAGGAAAGAGTAGAGGGAGACAATGACCTCCTTCTTCCTGGATGCAGAACCCTTTGTAATGAGTTGTGCCACACAGAAGGACTTTCTAACCACAGTGGCAATGTGTTGGTCAAAAGAGAGGTTGCTGTCAACCTGTGTTCCCAGATCTCTTATAACACCATGTATGTTAATATGTTCAATATAAACCCATAATGAGATACAAAACACAGGCATAAAAATAAACTTAAAAAAAAATTCTTAACTCATCTATTATAAACCTTTAAATTTAATTTAATTTAAAGAGATAGATGTGTCATTAATACTGGGAAAAACAGCAGCATTTAATTTAAGCTGCCGTGCAAACTCTCTCTTCTTCAGCACATAGACCCATGGACCTCTCTGAACAGCAGGAACAACCTGTTCAACAATAAAAAAATGTAAAATGTGTCCTGGATTTAACTTGACATGTTTTGCAAGTGCATTAGTTACGTTTACTTTTTTTAATATCACAAATATGTTCATACAGTCTCTCTTTAGTGCTCCGTCTTTCCAACATAAAAAAATAAACATAACTGACAAGTTGCGATATAAACACCCCCCTTTGAAGCACAATTGAATTCTCTCAAGTTTTTAACATTAATACCATTGATCAAAAAACGTCACCTTCCTTAACAAAATTACAATAATTGCAGTTAAAACAATGATATATACCTTTACTACCTAACAAAACATCTTTTTTCTTGTTAGATTCAAACATGGACATGAAATTCAATCCTTTTCTATAAACTACCGTGGGGTGATCCCCCAATTTCTCACTGATTTCACTATTTTCTAATAAAACTCACCAATTTTTTAAAAATAATTGACTTAATAATCTGACTGTCGCTACTGCAAGAAGTAATAAAACTATTAACAAAGGATGACTTTGACATAGGTGTCATTTCCAATATTTTCCTTTACTGCCAAATAAGGGTAACATCTCCCTTATCCAAAACGGGGGTAAAAAAATTCCTTTCTCTTTTTGATATTACCTCATCCACAATAGAATTAAGGAACATTTCCGGATAGCCCCTACTCAAAAACATTTTTTGTTGAACAAAAGTTCATCAAAGACATTCATCATTCTTGCTGCTCTTATAAGCTGGCCTTTTACCACCCCTTTTTTGGGAGATGGGATGTGTGCTGTGAAAATGTAAATAACTGTTAGAAAAAGTTGCCTTTCTATAAATTCTTGAAATCAATCCCTTATTAACATAATCTTTAGCTAAAAAAATATCAAAATGTGGAATTTTATCTTTATCCATTTCATATGTAAATGAAAAAAAAAATCAGTGGTGTTATTCAGATAATCTACAAATTCCAGAATCAACTCAACTCTGTCCTTCCATACAATAAATATGTCATCCAAATATCTAGTATATAAGTAGTAGTAATCCTTGAAGGCACTATCCAGGACAAACTTTTTCTCCCACTTGACCATCACTATATTTGCATAAAGAGATCCACAGGCAAAGCACATCGCTATACCTTTAAGCTGTGGAAAAACTGATGGTCAAAAGTGATAAAACCGTTATTCAATACCAAACTCAACATATCGACAAATAAATTAATAAGGTCATTTGTAAATGAAGTTTCAGATATTAAAAAATTCATAAACCAATCTAATCCGATATTATTTCATATACGTGTATATAGATCTTTAACATCCACTGTCAGAAAAATAAACAGCTCATTACATTTAGACAAAAATTTCCATGAATCCCTATTTAGATGAGCACATTTTTTTCATTACGCTCTTAAGATAGAAATCTAAAAACTTCACAAGAGATGATGTAACAGATGGTCTTAGGTTCATAGGTTGGTACTAGGCTATCGGCCCTAAGGCCTATGCAAGCCTAGCCATAACAATTCCCTGGAATTTTTTTCCCACAATATTTACTTCTCTGGGCCCCTGTCTAGCAGGGTGACTGACATGATCCCCAGGGTGAATTTCATATCTCCCATCCAATCATCAAGGTTCCTTTTGAAGAGGGCCAATGAGGTACTCTGCTTTACATGTATGGGCAGTCTATTCCAGAGTATGGGGAGTCTCTGGGTCAAGAACCTATCCCTCCAGCATGTTTTGTTCAATGTGATGATAAGGTTTAGATCCCTGGAGTGTGTGGCTCTGAGGGATTGGGATTTCTTTAAGTGGAGCATGTCCAACAGCTCAGAGTTTGACATGGCATTGTATGTTAAGCAGAGATCGCCTCTGAGTAGACGATATGCCACAGAGTATAGCTGGAGTTTTTTTAGACGGTCAGCATATGGCATCTGCTTTAGGCCTGTGATTCTTTTAGTGAGGTATTTCTGTAGCCTTTACAGCTGTTGCAGATGTCTTGTGAGGTACATCCCAAATGGGGCATTATACTCTATAATGGGTCGAATGAGGGATGAGTACAGTGGGACAATGACCTCCTTTTTTCTGGATGAAAAGTCCTTAGTGATGAGGATTTCCTGACTGTTTTGGCAATGTGGTTATCGAAAGTGAGACGACTGTCCACTTGTGTCCCTAAGTCTCTCATCACACTTTTGATGTTTAGTATCCTGCCACCTATGTGGTAGTTCATGGGTACATGTTTTTTTCCAAAGGGGATGACTATACATTTCTTGGCATTAAGCTTGAGCCCATGGCTCTGGCACCAGGCATCTGTTTCTGTAAGGCCCTTTTGTAGAATATCCACATCATTTGGGGATTCAATAATGGCTCCCAGTTTGCAGTCATCTGCAAACTTTGTTAGCCAGAGTCCCTTAATGTTGGCCTGTAGTTCAGAGAAGTAGATGCCAAACAAGAGTGGTCCCAGGACTGAACCCTGAGGTACTCCACTTGTCACTTGTCTGGAGCTGGATTTGGAGTCGGCTACTTTTACAGTCTGGGTTCTGTCAGTAAGCCAGTTGGCAACCCATCGAGTCTTGCATCAACAATTGTTCTTAATGGTGGATCATATAAGTTTTTATGGATTTTCAGGAGACCAAAAATTATGGGGGTTGTGGGTTTTTTAAAATATAAAAATTTAAATTCATCAGTGATTTGTTGTTGCATAAGCATGTCATATAATAAAATTCTGATTTTATTGTAAGCCACAAGTACATCTTTTTCAGATACCTGTCTATATGAATCTTGCAATAAAAGATTGTATATTTTCTGATTATATAACATCTGATCCATCAATACAATACCACCCCACCCCCTTTATCAGGTTCCATGATCCATATGTCACTGCTTTTTAAATTGTGTAAAATTTCCAAGTCATCCTTTGTAATATTGTGAGAGTACAAATTATTTTTACCTTGGTTGTTAAGAAAGGCTCTAATATCAAATCCATATAGCTTTTCAAAAACATAAGCAGTATGGTGTAGACAGGGGTTGTAAGTGCTAGGTATTCTCAAGACATTAGCTAAATTATTTTCATTGTTAAATAACAGTGCCAAATTCAATTTCCTGGTGTAAAGTTTAAGGTCCATTAAGGTTGTAGCCAAATTAGCACATCTTAATAGACAAATGAGAAACCTTTATATAGTAAGTCAGCATGTTTAGTTCCCACTTCACAAGAACTAAAATTAAAAATGTTAAAGTCACCTGAATTGTTAAATACAATATCCACCAAATAAGAAGTCACAGTGTCAGATTCATTCTCCCTCACTTCTTCTGTCTCTTCCATTGTCCATTGTTCTCCCATTGTTCCTGCCATTTCTGCCACTGATTCTCCTGTTTCAATTGGTTCTCCCTCAGACATTCAGACCTCCTTGGGGGTGGCTGCTCTAAAGGGACGTCCTCATTTATATAAGGTTGCACATCACTGTATTCATTCTCAGCATTAAAAACAACACCATTAGTCACTGAATTCCTATAATTATCCCTGTAACTCCACTCCTGTGAAGTGGGGGAACAGGGTACACTTTTCCATTGTCATATTCGATTCTATCTCTATGCAGTTTATCTCTTCTTTATTAAATTTAAAGGCTTATAACAGATGAGTTAGGAATGTTTTTTAAGTTTTTTATGTTTGTGTTTTGTATTTCATTGGGTTTATATTGAACATATTAACATACATATATATTTATATTTAAAAATTTAGAGTAGTGTTCCTTTAAGAAACAGTAAACATTTGTTTGGCAGAAAAAGGTCATGTGATTTGAAAGGTTTTAAATATGGCTTTCTAAGTATGTTGTTTGTCTGATGAAGTCTTGATTGTTTAAGATGAAAGCTCTTGCTGCTGCAGTCCATATTTTGTTAGTTTGATTTCAATAAACCACAGAGTTTCACGCACAGAAATTATGAAAATAACACTGAAAGGTTTCCACTGATTGAAGAAAAACTCTGTCTAACTGTAGCTTCCTAACTATCTAAAGATTAACTTTCCCTGTCTAATCTCACTGTCAGCAAGACAAGATGATACTCTTACATCTGCAGCAAAACAAGAATATATGAACACTCTTCAGGCTGTTATCTGGTCCCCAGTGACTGGAATAGTGAATCCTATTATTTCTGCTGAACAGCTCTGAAAAACTCTGAGTGATAAATGCTGATCTGGAAAACAACCACTGACTACTGAACAACTGATGCAACTGAACTACACTGAACATAACTGACTCAGAATCTGCTTTTTATAACAGAATCTTTTAAAATTAACAGAAAGCTATTATGAAAATTCTACTCCCTCATTTCAAACTTTTGAAAAGTAAACAAAAATAGCTGCTGTGGGGATTCCATTCCTTTCAGCTCTGACACACAATGACATCGCATCCGGTCAGCTGACTGCCACAACCTGCATTCAGAATTCTTTTTAAAACACATGTACATTTGGTCAGCCTGAAAAACACTGTTTAATTCTAACATTTTACATAAACCAAAATAATAATCACAAAACATTAACTTATTTACAAAAATTATAGCTAGTCATGCTGGCATTTATAACACAGGGTAATTTACAATTATTTACAAGTATCTACAAAACTGCAGCCAAGCATGCTAGCGCAGATAACAATATCTGAGATCCTCACTTTGTCAAACAATTTTTTTCACCCTTGATGGCAATTATTATCAGCAAAAGAAGGGTGTAGCCATGGGTGCCCGTATGGCTTCAAACTTCACCAGTTTGGTTATGGCATATTGTGTGATTCACATTTTACCACTAGTGGAGGGATGTGAACAATTGTGCTCTTAGTTTCATTTTATTGACAACATTTTTTTTTCATTTGGAAGGGTTCAGTAACTGAATTGAAATGCTTGATTGTGAAGGTTAATATCAGCACTGAATTTTTAAGGTTCACTTGTGTTCATCATATTTCTAAGGTTAACTTTTTAGATTTAGAAGTTTATAAAACACATGGCACCCATAGGTTGGACACTATGGCTAGTTAGAAAAATGTTTCATGTAATGCCTTGTATTATTCCAGCATGCATTCCTCTAATATTTAGTACAAAGTTATTAAGGGACGGATTGTTAGGCTCAAGAGATTAACTACTGATGCAGACATAACAGATGTTTTTGTTAAAGCACTACATCAGAGGTTCTTCAATATTGGGTACCCAGAGAGTATTGTTGAAAATGTTCTTAAGGTAGATGGTACTTGTACAGTACAGATTAAAAACAACATTAATGTTAAGTATGCACAAGAATGCTCTTTTGGAATGCCCTTGGCTTTTATGATAGATAGTATAGCCATTAAAAAAAGTCATTTTTTAACAATTGGAATATTTTTGAAGTGATTATAGAGGTCAAAGGCACAGTAGGTGACACATTTCGTCAATAAGAAAGATAAAAATCTGAAAGCTATTATTGAAAGAGGGGCCAACACCCATTGTAAGAGGGGTGTAAAATGGATACATAAATGTTATAATCGTTCCCAAAGTAGGTTTATTAATTAGACCCTTTTTTACTGACGATATGGCAGGTAGAACTTTTTTAGTACCTGGATTTTTCACTTGCCTTTCCCAATATGTGGTTTATTTAGCTCACTGTTATTTCTGTGATGCTTTTTACGTTGGCAAGACCATTAGAGAGGGCTGTATTAACATCATTATTGGTCCTCAGGCAAAGGAGTGTGCTGGGACCCCTACCTACACAACCACTCACAGGATTAAAAATGAAAATGGGCCATTTTACACACACACACACACACACACACACACACACACACACACACACACACACACACACACACAATCCAAATGATACTTACTTGTTGAAGTGGAACTGTGGAAGCAGCAAGGCAGCAATGAACAGAATGTTAAATTCCACATGGTAGGAAGAATAGGTGACACACATACAGATGCAACTTTTAGGAAGGCCGCTGCTGCATTCAGATAATTGATGTTTTAGGAAGGCTGTGTTTGGACAATTGATGTTTCAGATGATTGACGCTCTGCTGTACAATGCCTTCTAATATTTATAATTTTCATAATTTTCATAGTTCTTCAAATATTTATAATTTAGTATAGTGTAGTATTTATTTATTTATTGATAGCAAGTCACAACATACATAGATTAGCATGGGACCGTTATGCTCATAGGCCCTCCGGGAAACTGCCCAGTGTGCCCATGCGTTAAGATGGCACTGCCACTAGAGAACTAAGAAAAATAATTTATAAACATCAGTATGCCATTTAAGTCAAAAATCTGGAGAATGCTTTGAGTAAGCATTCTTTGTTTTGACCCAGTTTCAAGAAATTTCTCTTTGTGGTTATAGATCACATTGATTCCAACTTTGATGGAGACAGGGACAATGAATTTGAGTACAGAGAGTAGAAATGGCAGATTATTTTACATGCTTACAGTACTCCAAGGTTTAAGAACAATGTGAATTACAAAATAGTGCTTATAAGGAATCAGCATAGAAACAAGTGTAAATGACTTTGTTTTGTTATTTCAGTAGCCTTTCTGAAGCTTACAACATTTACAGCACTTTCATATGTCTTTTCATTCTTTTTTTTTTTTTTTTGGTGGGGAATGGTTCTTTTTAACAAATTAATTAATTAACTTTTTAATTGAAGTCGTTTGATTTGAACGCATTGTATTTAAATGGTTGAATTTTTCATTCAGTATGTTCTGATGAAGGCTTTAACAGCTGAAAGCGCTTAACTGTCTTTTTTATAATAAATTTCTAGCATTGCTTTTTCTATTTGGTGGTTTGTTCTTAGCTCATTTTTTTCTGTAACTAATAGTACATGGAGTAGATAAAGGTGCATGCACTACAAAGAACTGTAATTAGATCACCGCTTGTAACCCTCCATTATGTGTTCTCGATATGGATGCCAAGAGTCACTGCAAGAGTGAAGGACATTCATGTTGAGAACACATAATAACATGGTTACAATTGGAGACAGGATCACAATCTTCTGTATTTTACATCTGTCCAGAATTTATGAGCCTTTATTGTGTCCAGAATGTTTGAGCCTTTGTCCCCCATTTATTTCTGCTTTTGTCCCTGACTCTAGTGATAAGAGGTTAAGAGGTATGCACAGAAGTGTATGAGCTAAACCCTGAATGTTTAACGTGACATACAAGTTTATACATAGGCTGTTAATATGCATTTATCTCTCCTCAAGCAGATGAAGAGGTCATAACCCAGTACCTCAGATTACTGTTACCTTTTGTTTGTTTTGCATTTCAAATAATGCTTTCTGTTAGAGTTGTAATCTGGTCATCTGTACTTGCTAATGTGCTAGTGCATTCTTGTGTATTACAATACTCTACACCTTTAGCTTCTGCCATAGGTGAACTAGTCTGTTATGGATGATGTCACTTTTCTAGTTAACAAACAAGAAGGCAAGCGTGCAAGCACATTTAACAAAAACATGCACAGCCAGTCAAAAGATAAGTAAAACTGGGCTGTGATTGTCATCATCCCCATTTCCTGTTTTAGTATGGAATAGGGGTGCCCTATCAGCATTGGTCAATGTGATGACATCACTTACAGCCAATACCATTCTCTGATAAAAATGTTAGTTATAATGAAGCAAGACAGAAAGTTTAGTAATATGATTGAATATGCCAGACCCAATCACCCTAAGGTTTTGCCCTATTAGGAAACTACATAAAATAACAACCAGACATCTGGGCAGTGGGCTAGTGTCAGAAAAAAACAGACAAAAAGCAGAAATGTAGAAGCAAATAAAGTAGCTACAACATGCTATATAAATGAATGTAAGTGCACTATAATCATATTTCACTGATCAAAGGAATGCCTAATGTATTGCAAAAATAACTGCTAAACTATTCTCATATTTCAGTTTTGGGTACGGTTTAAAATGAAAGTCCGACTAGGTTCCACAGATCCTGTTTTCAGCGGAGGCCCGGGGAGAAATGCTCCAGACGCATATCTTTAGAACGTGGGAGGAAACCGGAGTACCCGGAGGAAACCCACGCGAACGCAGGGAGAACATGCAAACTCCACACAGAAGGTACCCAAATGCTTCCATTGCCCTTCTCATAAAGTCCCAGCTCACTCTGTCAAATGCTTTTTCTGCATCAAGACATACCAACAACAGTGGTATTTGTAAAGCCACTAGGATTGAGATCTAGAATCTAATAGTCATAGGAAGGATAGACTAGAAATGGCGTGGGAATTTCTGTGAAGGACAGGCTTCAGAATATAGTAAGGAATGCCATCAGAATTAGTGACAGAGTCAAAGCAGGCAGACTCCAATATAAGGATACAGCAGTATTTATAAATCTCAGCCTATGACCCACAATAGGGTTGTGAAATTGAGGAAAAGAGTGCATACCGTCAACAGCTGCGGGACCTACTAGATAAAGCAGGACAACATGAGCTGGTGTTGATAATGGGAGACCTGAATGCATATATTGGGATAGATAGAACAGGATATAAGGACTGTCTGGGTCAACATGGGTGGGGAAACAGGAACACAAAAGGAGACGCCATTTTGGACTTCTGTCTGACAAATGGATTGATGGTGACCAATATGTGGTTCAGCAAGAGAGACTGTCACAGGATCAAATACAACAGTGGCTGACACAACTCAGGTAGACTTCCTCCTAGTAAGGAAAAAGCACTGGTGTAGAATCAGTGTTTGCAAAGTTATGCCCAGTGAAACAGTTGGTCCACAGCACAAAGCACTAGTTACCACAATAAGCTGCAAGCAGTGGTCAGAAAAGGCTCCAATGGCAACAGAGACTATGCTGAAGACCTGGAAATGGACTGGGGTGAAAGTACAAGAGTTCAAGGAAATACTTAGGGTTTTAGCACCTCGGTAAAAAGAAATTGGTAGAGTTGAAGAAGAATGGCAGTGCCTCAAAACAGCATATGAGAGGACTACAGAACAGACTTCTCTCGGAGCCAGGTATGGAAATAACATGCACAAGGATATCTGTGGTGAAATAAAGTCCAGGAAGTCATAAGGATAAACAAGATAGACTAGGCTAAGAAGGAATATTGGTTGACAAACAAAGATTTTAAGAGAGGAGTTTGAATAATGAAGAACAAGAAGTCAGAGGCACTTTACTAGCTTCTGGAAAATGGTTCATTAGATGGCAGAAAGAAACTCTTATTAGATTGCAAGGAGCAAACAGAGAGATAAAGAAGATAGTCATCAGACACACTACATAAGGGATGCCAGCAAAAACCTGCTCACCAGACCACCAGAAATGAAGGGCAGATGGAAAGAGTAATTCCAGCCGCTTCTGAATGAAGAAAACCCTGCAGATGCTGTACTGCCCCAGACACTGCCTATGATGAAAGCAGTAGGGGAGCCCACCCTAGAAGAACTAACAACAGCACCAAGAAAAATGAAGTCAGGAAAAGCAGCAGGCTCAAATAAGGTCACAGCAGATATGATTAGAATGTTGGGTGAGTTAAGAGACAAATGGCTTCTGAGGGTACCCATAGCAGTATGGAAAGAAAGAAGTACCCCAGATGACTGGTGAATAAACATTCTATTGCCAGTGTACAACAACAAAGGGTCATTCACAACTGTGGGCAGTATAGAGGTAGCAGTACAGAGGTATCAAACTCCTATCCCACTGCATGAATACACAGAGTATTAAAATAAAAATAGCAGGTGAGCAATTCCGTTTCAGATCAGGATGCAGCATAACCAACCCAATGTTTGCAGTGAGAAAAATAGCAGAGAAGAAATTGAAGATGAGGAAAGAATCCAACTGGGCATTCCTAGACTCAGCACTCTACACTATAAAATGATAATATTCTTGAGTTAAATTTTGTTTTCTTTTCAACACATCTGAGAGTTTTAATTCACATACATTTTTTTGTGACAGGAACACACACATCATTGCTCATTCACCTGAATGTCTACCACAATTCTCTCTAAGGAGGGTTCATTCTTTTTCTTAAACTATAATTAAACTGATGTAAATGGTGTCAAGTTTTATTAGAGTCTTTTCCAACATAAATGGGAAGTAACGTTTTTAGTTAATCAAGTTAAACAAGACAAAACTGGCTCCTGACAAAAGACGTGCTGCAAATAATGCATTTGCTACAAATAGTAGTTCACCAGTAGTAAGCTTCAGTTTTGTGCAGTGCAAGGAGAAAAGCAGAATCTTAAGTGCATGTAAGTTCATTATTCTGATTCGCACCAAATATTCATTCCTGGAAAGGAATAATTTGAACGCTCTGATGAGAATACAGGGGAAAAAAGAATAGAACACATGATGTTTGGCACTATAATAAAAACACTGGTTCTTTGGCACAAATTATTTAGCTTAACGCAATATGCTCAAATGCATTTCAAACTTTAAAAATAAATGGTCATATCATCAATATGTCTACAACCCTCTTTTTCCCATTTTTGCACACAGAGTTGGGGTGTCACCTCAAAAGTGGCAATCATCTGCAGCCAATGCTCACACCACTAGATCATACGTAAAAGTTATTCAGATGCAGCAATACAGTGGTGCCTGCAAAATTTTGATTTCTACAGTGACTGTACCACAGCTAAAATTAATTGAAGATATGTATACAAGAAGTTGCAGTTTGCTAGGTTACTTCAGTACTTTAACTATGGGTAACCATCCATAGTTCAGTAAAAATATCATTGCAGGTTATGGGGTTATATTCTATGTACATGTCCGAGACAGCTGCTGATGATGATTTCTTTAATTAAAACTAAGAATAAGATGTGCTTCCTACATTGGATAATGAAAAGTGGAGTATGTAAGAGCCACAGCAGCTGAATATATATATATATATATATATATATATATATTTTTTTTTTTTTTTTTTTTTTTTTTTTGAGGAGAGTTAATGATAATTTTGAGTAGGATGTGTGAGGTAAAATTATATTACAAGTTTGGAGGTGCAGCTACGTGATGCAGAGGGTTGAATCCTTGAGTGCAGCTACACTGACCAAAATTCTAATACTTGTGCTGTGTGCTGGAGTAGCTGACTAGTAGGAGGACAAAAATGAGTATCCTAAAGGGAGGACAGTAGTTAGGCATTGCTCCTTGATCAGAAACTGAAGGAACCATGTCAAAAGAGATAGCAGTAAGCAACTGTGAACTGTCTCTGAGACTGAGTGTGTGGGAGCATGTACAAATGAGCCCTTACAGTAGGCCTTGGGATTCTTAACCACCAAGGGAAGGGGAGAGGACAGGCCTAATATATATTAGCCAGAGCCAACGATTATGTTTGCCAAAGGTGGTGCTTTTAAAGTGGATATTCAAAAGTTCCACTGTGTGGAAGTATGCAAGATACAGGTTATACAACAGGGTGGTCCAAAGCAAATTCTGCTAATTACTGAGATATAAATATGGTCCAGGTTTTATATTAATTCCAATCAAATGATTCAGGGATTTCCTACAAAAGCCAGTCAAATCATATGAGACCTAGACCAGAATGGAAAGGGACAGTGCCTCTTCAGATGAAGTGAATCATGATTCTATATGTTGGGACAGTGACTGTGCTGATATGCCAAATGAGGACTTGAGTCAATTTCCATTCAGGACTTGTTCTGTGACACTAGCACAAGAGGTTGTCATGCAGAATAGTGAGCCAGATATGCTGTAGCACCAAGAATCAATGAGAGGACTGAGAATTTTACAAAGGGTTAAAAATCACACCATCATTTAAATTTAGTGAGTTGTGAACTTTATGACAATAGGTCTGAACCTACATACAAAAAGGGCTTGCTGTGTTCCTGTACAACATAAGCTTCCTATTTCAATGGGCTTTGTCTTTGGGCACTGAAATTACATTTTACCACAATAAACTACTTAATGGTTCTGAACTATAGGGTAATGTGGTTTACTAAGAAGTATGTCACTAATAGAGAGTAGTGTTGGTGGCACAACAGGTAGTATACTTGCCTTTGGTGCTGGAAAATCAGAAGGCTGTGGGTTCTATTCCCACCTCAAGTGCATGTATTAATTTCCAGCACTGACTCTACAGTGTAGCATAAGGGAGTCTTACACTTCTGAGTGTGATGTCCTTAGGATAAGATGTTAAACTGAGGCCCCATCTGTCTGTTGGTTGTAACTCAAGTGGATGTGAATGATTTCATGGCACCTATTAAAAAGAGTAGGGGTCCTTTATTTATATACAAAAAATAACTGTTTACAACGTATTTACAAATATTTACAAATGTACAGATGTATAGAAATACAAATATATTTACACATATTCAGAAGTTTCCTTATAATCATACTAAATTTTCCATCCTTATTAGACCTCCACTCCTTTTTCCATAACTACCATCTGATTTTACTTAATACAGTTCCTAAAATCCATTTTTTATTAAACATAATTTAATTTATTCTTTTATTCCATATATTCCATATGACATAAAATAGCTTTTTATCTATTTTTTAACATATTGTTTACTTCCATTCTTATAATATCCATTTAATCATATCCATTTGTTTTAGCCACTTATTTTATATCTTTAAAAAATATTCTTTACAGTGTTTTCCCCTTACCTTTTTTAATCTTTTACATTTCAAAAACACATGTTCGGTAGCTTCTTCTTCTTGAAAATGTAAACATGTTCTATCACTTTTCTTTTTATATGGCATATTTCCTTTAACTGGTAAATTATCTATTACCAGTCTGCACAAAAAATCTTAACATTCTACTTTCTTATTATATTATTTGCTTTTTATTTTTTATAGCTTTGATTTTTTCATCTGTTAGATTTTTCCATGGTTTTACATTGTAATGTTTTATCGTTACATTCTTATACTATACTTTTCTTTCTTTTTTCTATATCATCAATTTTTATTTTCCAAAAAAATATATATTTCTGGGTAACATTTTATTTCTTCATTTATGCATTCTGTCATCTTTTTTACCATACCCCAAAAATCTGTCATACTTATATTTATATACCTTTAATGCTAATCTCTCATCTTTTTTATTTATCCACTGTATTTATTTATTTATTTTATTTTATATTTGTTGACCGGGATAGTCCGACTGGATGCATGTCCATTTTCAGCCGAGGCCCGGGGAGAAAAGCTCAAAGGGTAAGCAGATACAGCATTACATAATACCAGCATTACATATTACAAACAGACTATTTACAGTGATTACATAAGTAAGCAAGTTAAACAAGTTCCACAGGTTAGAATTAATCCCAAGCGTAAATAAGGATTAAATTAAATTACACAGTAAACTGGTTAACAGATTTTTACACATTCTAGAAAGAGTTAGCCAGGCTTGATACATTGACATAGCCAGTTAAGTGCCAAATGTTGTTTGAGCCTAATTTTAAATTGACCTAAGGTAGAAAGTAAGGTAATATCAACTGGAAGAGAGTTCCAGGGTCTACTTACAGAGTTTGCAAAGAGAGAGTCACAGACTGTGTTATTAATTTTGCTAGTCTGAATTAGTAGTTTGTTAGAGGATCAAAGAGGTCTAGGATTGTTATAGAGGGTGATAATATTTTTAAGTGCAGGGGTATTGTCCGGATTATAGAGGATTATATAGGCCATAATCAGTTGGTTATACTGGATTAGGCTGGGTAGTTCAAGCCACCCAAGATGATTTAGATTGATGCAATGATGTGTCCTAAAAAGCAGCTGTCAAAGGAAAAATATACTTTAAAATTTATCAAAACACGGTAGGTTCAGGTTAAGGCACTTTAATCTTGCAGCAAGGAGACAAAAACATGTTAATACAGAGTTTGTCTAACCAGAAACAGGAAATGCATTCATTTTTATAGGTTATCAAATTAATCCTGTCCTACCATGCTGACGTAACAGATTACCACCTTTTCATCATCATCTGCTGACCATCTTTCCCATGATTTTCTGCTGATTTAAACAATTTTTGTGTGAAACTTCCTGAGGAAAACAACATGGCCTTGGTTACTTCCAGTTGGATACTTGTTATGTTACATTCAAGATACTATAACTAAATCAAGCACAATGCTAGCAGTTCATTTCTCTAATAATCCTTTGTCTACCTTATCTCTAAATTACTGCAGCTGCAGAGGTTCCCATCCTCTGAACAAAGCTGCTTGTCTAAAATCATTACATTTATATTGTTCATTCATATGCTTCTGACCTAGCAGATAAACACCTGCTTCTCAAGTACATTTCCACAAGGCATAAACAAGAATATTGCTGTGCTAGCAGTTACTAGGTCAGAGGGCAACTTGCAAGTTTCAGTAAGCATGCTGCAGTTTTAGAAAAGCATATTTTCAGTCTCATATGAAACTCAATTTATATAAATCACACTGCATGAAAAATAGAATGAAAAGCATATTAAAAAACACTTGATTATTAATTTGGCATTAAGCATACACACATTAATACATATTTTTCTAAAAGCAGCCCAGTGGCAAACCTGGCAATGTGGTTGTAGCAAATTGAAAGTTTGTTAAGGACAGTCTTGTTTAAATTCAAGAGTAGAGGGGATGCATACAGAAGGGTTGAAAGAAGTTGGGAGCGAGCTATGGCAATTTTAGCTGGAGGGGTTAGGAAGGCTTTTATTCTGTAAAGTGACCTTAGTTTTTTATTGATGGTTTTGATAGTTTGGTTAACATGTAGGTCGAATTTTAGATTATTATCTATGATGACACCTAATAGTTTTGTAGAGGGTTCAGGGGAGATTATTGTGCCATCATTTGAATTTATGGTAAAGGTGAAAGCGGTAGACCTATGTGTTAGTGAAAATAACAGCATTTTAGTTTTTTTGGGATTTAGGATCAGACGACGTTCAGAAAGTCAGTTTTCCATTGTATTAAAGGTGGTCTGGGTAGCTGACCATAACTCTATTGGAAATGTGGCCGAGCAAATCAGAGTAGAGTCATCAGCATATTGGATACAGCTGACTTTTGGGATGACAGTATAAAGGTTGTTAATGAAGATGGAGAACAGCAAGGGCCCTAGTACCTTGTGGTACTCCAAGGGTGTTACGTAGAAGATTAGAGAGTTTGTTCTGCCAGAGAACAGCCTGCTGTTGACCATTCAGGTAGGATTGAAACGATTGAAGGGCTCTAGTATCTAGACAGAATGCTTGCAGGGTGTGGATTAAAAGTTGATGATCAACCATATCGAATGCCTTGGAAAGATCCAAGAAAAGGGCTGAGGTTATATAATTATTGTTGTGATTATGGTTTATGGTGTTGGTAAAGGCTAGGAGGGCTGGAGTAGTGTTATGATGAGGACGGAAGCCATGCTGAGTGTCTGCCATAAGGTGATTCTGGATTAGGTGGTGCATGAGTTGTCTATGAATACATTTTTCCATAATCTTTGCAAGTGGAGAGAGTATAGCTATTGGCCTATAACTGGAGAATTCAGTAGAGCTGCCTCCTTTGTGAAGTGGGATTACATAGAATATTTTCCAGATGGTGGGAATTTTAGCTTCTACTATGGTTCGATTGATTAGTATTGAGACGGGGTAAGCAATAGCATCAGCTGATTTTTGTAGGTACTCAGCAGGGAGTTGATCAGCAGAAAGTGTAGTGGGTTTTAATTTTTTGATCAAGGTACAGATAAGTAAAGTGGTGACTGGTTGGAAGCTGAACGCGAGTAGGTTTCTAGGGGTGGTACTTTCAAGACCAGGGGAGCTAGGAGGTAGTTGGCTAGCTAGGGCTTGAATTGTCTCAGTAAACAATCGGTTAAAACTGTCAGAAACATCTTCAGGGGTTTTATCAATAGTAGCAGCAGGGATTGGGGTTGAAGTTTGTCCAGGATGTAGTAGATTATTTAAACCTGCCCAAAACTTCTGAGGGTTATTTTGATTTACTGTCTGTAAATTACAGTAGTATTGTTTTTTTGGCTTGTAAAATGGATTTTTTAGTTTCGTTCCTGGATTGCCTGAATTTAATGTGATCTTGGGGGGTCTTTAGAAGAATGCTAGAAAGCCCATGCTTTGTTTCTAAGGGTAAGTTTGAGCTTAGACTCTTTAGAAAGCCATGGCGCAGTTTTTGCCTTTGTTCTCTTTGAACAAACAGGTGCATGCAAATCAAGGATCTCAAGGAATTTGTTGTTAAAGTATGCTACTGCTTCCTCTAAGGGGAGGTGTTTTAGAATAGACCAATTACATGAGTTTAGTCCTTGTTGGAATTTGGCAGGGTCAAAGTTTTTATTGTTTCTAACCTTTCTGAATAAGGGTTGTTGGGAATTAATGGCTTTGTGCTTAATTACATATGTGAGAAGGTGATTGCTTAGGCCATCAGAGAGGGTACCAGAGGTGTACAGTTGGGGGTGACTATTTATGAGTACCCAGTCAAGTATGCTGTCTTTTTGGTTGGGTTTACCTATCTTGGTAGGGGTGGCTATGATTTGTGTAAATGCATGCAGGTTAATATGGGTGGTTGGGGATTCTGAGGAACAGGTGCCCCAGTCTATGTTAAAGTCTCCAAGTAGTAGGGTTTCTTGGGGGTAGTGACATGATAGCCAGTGCAGGATATCCTCAACTGTAGATATATTGTTACCTGAGTGAATGTACATACAGATGATATTAATGCATTTATTTTTATTAAGTTGCAATTTGGTGGAAAGAATCTCTGAGTTATTAATCTGAGGTGGTTGTATTACATCTATGGTGACATTCAACTCAGATTTATAGAGTACAGCTACCCCACCCGCCTTCCTGGAAGCATGATCCAGCCTGTGTATGTTGTACCCAGGTGGTAACACTTCATTGTCTGTAGTGTTAGGTTTTAACCAGGTTTCAGATAAACAGAGAATCTCAGGGGAGTGGACAAACAGAAGTGCATGCAATTCATGTACCTTGTTATTAATGCTTCTAATATTGAGATGACAGGCTGTGAGAGAGTTAGTTGGCCTATTAATTGTAGGTTTTTAGTTTAGATTGCAAGTAGAGGGGGATATGTGTATCTGAAGTGGATGGGCCAGGGTTGGGGTGAATATCGCCACCAAGTATTAGGTTAAGTCTATACTTGGTGATGAACTTCAGGAATTTGTTTATTAGTTTGTGGTAGTGTTTGGTTCTAGAGCTAATGTGCCAGGGGTTGAGATGTTGATAGACTGAACAAGATGTTGGATAGGACCTGGTACTGTAAGTATGGTTGAAGGTGGGAGGATTTACAGCTAGGGTGATAGTATGGCCTTTTGGGACCTGAAATCCCATGAGAAACTGGTTTTCATACAAGGTAAGGAGGTATGGTGCGAACAAGAGGGGTAGTAAAGAGGAGTATATCATTATTTTTGATTCAGCTAGTGAGTTAAGGAACTGTTTTACCTGGTGATGCAACACCAGAAGATAGAGTGGTGAGGTAAAGGTACTGGAAGGGGGATGGGAGAATGCCAGATGAAAGCTAATAGGTGCTATTGAAATGTAGGTAGAAGAATGGGGGTGGGAGGAATTATCCCAGATGAAAGCAGATAGGATCTAGAAAGTAGGGGAGTGGCTATAGTACTTTAAATTTAGAGGTACTGGGGGCGGGAGGTAATTGGGGGCAGGGGGTGGAGCGAAGAGAGCCTGAATGGAGCGAGGGCGAACGTAGCAGGGCTATTGCAGTTTACAAGGTTTCCTAAGGTGTCCTAAAGCTATAAGGCAAGTATTATAGCTCTTAATGTAAGAGTCAGTTTACTTAAGTTACAGGGGAAGGAGGCAAACACTCAAGTAGAAAAAAGAGCCCTTTGGCTGACCAAAATGGTGACCTGCTTAATTACACAGCACTGTAAGTAAAATATTAACAAATGCTTTTTGTTATGGTGACCAATTGCAGTCCTGTAGACTCCATTTTGTAGGTAAATTTAGAGTTCAACTAGGAAAAGAGAAAAGCAGAGATTCTAGGGAAAGCATGAAGGCAACAATAGACAGTTATTTTATAATAATACATTCAGAAAGGTTTGAGGGTGGGGGGGGTAAAGTAGCACACTTCAGAATGAACTAAGATTTAGAGCTAAGAAACTTAAGCAGGAGAGCAATGCAGTAAATAACACTTGCCAGATTTTAAAGATATACCAGAAAAATTAAATCAATTGTTCACAATTGTACAACTGGAAAATTGCCAGTAAAAGCACTTCAGTTATAGCTAGCCCAAGTTATTCAGATCATAAAAGCACTTCTTCAATGTGTGTGTGCAATTTAAACATTAAATACACATACAGCAAGTAGGAGCTCTGATTATACACTTTCTCTAGGTACAGGTTCAGTTTAAACACAAATATTACCACAGAAATTCAGTAAAGTCACTAGCTACTTATAGAGCCTCTGCAAAAAATAGAGCAGTCTGTGCAGAATCAGAATTTAGGAGCAGGTCATTCCGTTTCACAAAAAAACAGTAAAAGATCCATACAATGAAGAAACTTACACTAAGTCACACCAGGTCTGCCAAGGGGGGAAGAGAGAGGGAAATCCTAAGCACCTAGATTTGAAAATGATGCCTGTACTGAATTGTAGCAGTTTAACCTGTTTGAGGAAAGAGGGGGGTGGGGAACAGAGAAGGTAGTAGGAGTAGTTACAGGGAATACCCTGATTGATTCAAGACACAACACCAGAGGTAAGTTGAATGTAAGGGCCTAAAATCTGCACCCAGCACTTTAATATTATTTGCACTCATCACTTTAATTTTAATGTTACTTGCACTTAGAACTGTAATTTCACTTATATTTAGCAGGAAAGACAGACCAACAGTATACAATTTTGGGAATTTTTACATGGGTTACTTGTTCAAATGTTAGGCTATTGCAGTTTACAAGGTTTCCTAAGGTGTCCTAAAGCTATAAGGTAAGTATTATAGCTCTTAATGTAAGAGTCAGTTTATTTAAGTTACAGGGGAAGGAGGCAAACACTCAAGTAGAAAAAAGAGCCCTATGGCTGACCAAAATGGTGACCTGCTTAATTACACAGCACTGTAAGTGAAAGCTTAACAAATGCATTTTGTGTGCAACCTACTCTGCTTAAATGCTGAGAGAAACTGATTTTGTTATGGTGACCAATTGCAGTCCTGTAGACTCCGTTTTGTAGGTAAATGTAGAGATCAATCTGCTTAAATGGTGAGAGAAACTAATTTTGTTATGGTGACCAATTGTAGTCCTGTAGACTCTGTTTTATAGGTAAATGTAGAGTTCAATCTGCTTAAATGCTGAGAGAAACTGATTTTGTTATGGTGACCAATTGCAGTCATGTAGACTCTGTTTTGTATGTAAATGTAGAGTTCAAGCTGCTTAAATGCTGAGAGAAACTGATTTTGTTATGGTGACCAATTGCAGTCATGTAGACTCCGTTTTGTAGGTAAATGTAGGGTTCAAGCTGCTTAAATGTTGAGAGAAACTGATTTTGTTATGGTGACCAATTGCAGTCCTGTAGACTCCATTTTGTAAGTAAATGTAGAGTTCAAACTAAGTCACACCAGGTCAGCCAAGGGGGGGAAGAGAGAGGGAAATCACTTTTAACACTTTTTACAAATTTAATGAAGCAGCATATACAATGGGGATAATTAACCTTAAACCTCCTTCCTCTTTATTTACATAAAAGACTCCTCTTTTTACGGGATTTGGTCTAGAACCCCAAATAAATGAAAAATATCTGCAATAATTCATTTTCAAATATTGTTGGGACATTTATATAGTTAATAAATATGCTGTTATCCCTGTCAGTTCTGAATGTATCAAATACGCCTTTTTTCTGAATGATAATGTATGTGTTCTCCAGAAAAGACAGGTTTGCTTTATTTCTTCTATTGTTTTCCCATTGAATTCTCCTTATATCTTTGTTCCCAATGTTATACCTAACATAGAAATTTCAATCATTGTAAAATATATACCCCTTATCTTTACTACATCACATAAACAGTTACTTTTCTCTTTCTTTAAAGCTATTCCTATCATCTCTAGACACTCATTTGTGCAAAGTATTCTTTCCTTTATCCAAATTGTGTTTTTTGCAATTATAGTAATGTCATCTGCATATGTTAAGAGGGCTAGAATTCTTAACTCTTCAGATGTTCCTTCATTTTGTAATTTATTTCACATACTATCACATTCATAACTAATCCAAAGAGTACACAACTCATCCCTGTCTTATACTATTCTTCGTGTGCACCTCTTGACTTAACCAGCCATTTATGGGTACTTTTACTTTACTATTACTATATGCTGACATTCATAATTTCTTTACTTTCTCACTTATATTATATTCTTTCATTATTACCCATAATATTTCATGTTTAGTTATATCAAATGTCTTATTAAGGTCTCCTATCATGATTTTCACTTCTTCTTTTCTATTCATAATATAATCCACAATTCCTCTATCACTAATAATTCTTGACAACTCTTCCCCTTTATACTATATATATTATCTTCCATAATATTTTCCATTTTAGTTTCAAATCTCTTTTGTATTATTTTCATAAAGATCTTATAATCATTATTATTCAATGCTATCGGTCTCCAGTTTTTTTAATTCTCCTCTATCTTCCTTCCTCCATATGAATTTAAGTGTTCCACTATTTAAGGTACTTTTCTGTTATTAGGACAACACTTTCAATGCGATCGTTCAGCTGCAATCCAGTTCCTTAATAAATCTGTTAACCAGATTTGTGTGTATCTGGTTAACAGATATGTTAAGAAACTAATTACAGCTTATCGATCATGTTGAAACAGTTGACCATATATATTACACAGATGAAAT
Source organism: Protopterus annectens (assembly GCF_019279795.1). Taxonomy (NCBI): domain Eukaryota; kingdom Metazoa; phylum Chordata; order Ceratodontiformes; family Protopteridae; genus Protopterus; species Protopterus annectens. The sequence goes on from NC_056730.1 coordinate 1,103,587,431, forward strand.
GAAAAAAATAAGTTAGAAATCAGCTTCTACAAAAATATCTCTCCAAACCTCCAGTTTGTATGATAATCAGTCACCTAACAGCTTGAACAGATAGGCCAGTAATCCATATTAATACCTGGTATACCCAATACCTTAATGAATCTAAGGGGCTAGTGGAATGCTGTTCATATAAAGTGAAAATTGCTATCTACATGTTTTTTTTTTTCATGAAGTGCTAAGAAAAGACAACATTTAGGATTGGGCTTAGGCTTTTAATAAAATGTTTCCTAACTTTGTAAAGTACAATATACATGGATTTATATACAATGGTTGTTTCCATTGTCAAGGAATCTTTTGTAAAGCAGCAGATGACGCTTAAAAAAAAACGCGTACTACCGAGCAGCTGTTTCCAGGATGATGATCTTTATGGCTCAATGACTGTATGTTCACACTATGTGTTTTTCTACATTTGTATTCTGTGTGTATGGAGAACAGGCTTCACATTGTCAAGAATTTTTTTTTAACTAGTGTTTTAACGGCCAAACAATATGGTTAATGAGCTTTGAATACAGAGCAGTCTAACCACATTTAAACTGTTGCCTTGATAACGGAACAGTACCCATAATTCTTTAAACTTTAAACCTTCATTAACCATTCATTCAAAGTATTTAAAACACACTCTTTTTGCCAGTCCCTTAAATTTTTATACATTTCATAGCCTATTCTATCTGGTCCTTCAGCTGAATCTATATTTACTTGCCCTAATACTTTATCTAGCTCATATAAAGAAATCTCATTTTCCAACTCCTTATTCTCTTTTTCTGTTATTTTCTTTTTTTTTACATTCCATGTTTTTTCACTGCCTTCTTTTTTCTTTAAAGATTTTGTATATATTGTACTACACTATTCATGATCTTTTCCTGAGTGCTTTATATTTCTCCTTTTACATTTTTATTTATCTCATTATACTACCATCTTTCTTTACTAATCTGCTTAAGTTACTTGATACTTCTCTTTTCCTTGTAAAAAATATTGTTGCTTAAATAACAATTCTTGTATATTATTTTCTCAATTTCTTTCATATAATTCATTTTCTTTGTCAAAGTAATTTCTATCATTATGTTCTAAATCTTCCAATGCATCAATATGTATTCTTTTATATTTTTCTTTCTTTACCTTTCTCACATCATATTGCCACCATAAAAAACATTTTATATATTTTTCCTTAAATGTTATCCAACATTCAGACCAATTTTTATAAAATGTACTCTTAGTAATATGATCTTCCTATAACTGTATTACTAATCTCTTTCCATCTTCATTCCATGCTTCCTCATTTATCCTTTTTATTCCTTTGTCTATTTTATATATTCCTTGTTTTCCTTTATCTATAACCATATTCCAAGATGATCAGAAAATCCTGTTTCAGCTACCTCCTCTTCTCCTATAACTAAACCTTCTGATTCTAAAAAAATAATCTATTACAGTTCTATACATATCCCTTTTATAAGTACATGAATTTTGTCCCAAAGTTTTAATTTACCACATCTTATATCTTCCAACATTTTTCTTATATCATTTTGTTTCTTCTTATGCATGCCTCTTTAATCACAACTAAAGTGTCCTGCTGTTATAATATTCATATTTATTACCATATTGTCTGAACACTGATGAAATAAGCTTTCCATGTCTTCATAATTAGTATAACCATATGTTATAATTCTGTATACTTGTTCTTTCCATTTTAAATCTACAATGTTTAATCTTCCAATTTTTGCTAAAGTTACATCTAATATATTTACTGTATTTCTACAGAAAATAGCTATTTCAGAACATTTCTCAATTCCCAAATTAAAGATTATCATTCATCCCTATAGTTTCTCTGTTTGCAATCTTTTTTCATTTGTTAAAAATATTGTGTCTTCTAATATAATTACATCTACATCTCATGTATTACACCACTCCAAAATCCCTATTCTTCTGTCTATATTCTTAATACCATTCACATTTACAGAAAGCACTCTAAAATTTTTATTTTCTCTTTTCCTCAGATTCATGGTTTCTGTGATGTCCCTCCTCTGGGCCAGTAATCAAGGATCCTAAATCCTCAGCACTGATAGTGGTGAGGAAGGTTCACTTGGAACAAAGATAGATACACACAGTATTTTCAGAAGCAGCTCTCTCTGCATCTAGCACAATTTCCCTTAAGAGCACAGAGGGAACACAGTCCAGGGTCTGGGTCTCTCTCTCTCTCTCTCTCTCTCTCTCTAGGCCCCCAATAAGACTCCCCACAGACACAGCTGTACAACTGAGTCCTCACCTGAGTGTCCAAGTCAAATCCTCCATCACCTTCTCTGTGAAACCAGTCCTCTATGTCCCTGCTCCAAGCAGCTGACGCACTCTTTGAGATTTAATTTGCACACACACACACATGCACACACACACACACACACACACACACACACACACACACACACACACACACACACACACACACACACACACACACACACACACACACACACACACACACCTAGGAAATGCTGGCACAGATTTACTTGCTCTGCTACTCTTAACCCAGACTATAAGGTAGTTACTGCCACCAGATACTCCAAAGCCAGCTACTCTAAGCTCTAAGGCTCTTACAAGGGTACTCAATTATTCTGAGTGAAATTAATATTAATATAAATGGTAATGTTGAACAAACAGCAAGGCTTTCAGGAGCATCCACAGTGTCTCCAAACAAATATAAGCATTCTCAGAAGTTAAAATATTCTCTAAAGGACCAGCCACAATAAAATGTTTAAATATATTTAATAATAAATAATAAATGAACATGAAAATACTAAATATCTATTTACAATAAACACCAGAGTTTCAGTCAAAGGAAATATTAAAATAACACAGATGAATAGATTCACACAGATACAGAAAAACAGTTTTGTTTGTGTCTTTCGGCTTTTCCCGGTTAGGGGTCACCACAGCAGAACTCCGGTCAGCTAATGATTGGCAGTAGATTTTTTTTATGTGCTGGCTTGCCGGGCCTAACACACAACCTTCAATGAAGGAACACCTATTCACGCATGTCGCCACACAGAAGACGCTCTAACTGAGAATCGAACGGGCAATGTCTAACTGTGAGGTGACAATGCTACCGCAGCACCACCACCGCAGTTCATACTGATGCAAATATGAAGAAGTTATATTTGATGCTTGAAGGTGCCAGTAAAAGGTAACTGCAGATGCACTTGGAGGCATCACTCTATTAGATGAGACAGAAGTCTCAGGGCAGTCTGTTTTTGAAACCTGGCATGGAAGGGTCATTCCCTCACTTCATCTTGCCTTGCTTCAGTAAGTAATGGGGAATAGTAATTCTTTATATCAGTCAGGAAAATCTTGTTATTTATTTGTTTTATTTGACATTTGTTGACCGGGTTAGTCTGACTGAGTTGTTCCCATTTTTCAGTGGAGGCCCAGGGAGAAAAGATCCACAGTTAACACAAAAAAGTAGTATAATACAGAAGTTATGGAGATGACAATCATTTAACAAGTTTAACAAGTAATAAATTCTACTGCAAAAACACTGTGGTAGTATGCACTCCTCCACAGAGTTGTGAAAAATAATGTCAACAAGGATATAGCTACATGGTTCCTCGGTTATATACAAACATAATATATTATCACAGTAAGTAAAAACATTAAGTATAGCCAGTATAATCTTAAAAATTTACAGTTACAAAGGATGTAGTACATTGCAACAAAGAGGAAAGAGAATAGATTTGAAAGAGGAATTAAAGGTGAAGTGGAAGTGAGATTTAGAGTAACAGTTGTAAAGTAAGAGAGATAAAGAAGAAGGGAGAATTAGGTAGGAGACAATTGACAAGGTGAGACAACTGCTTCTCTCTCAGTTTCAGGTCATTCATTCTATCCTGTATCAGCCCACCATCTCTCCAACTTTAACCTCACTAGTCACCCTCTACAACCCACCCAGGACGCTGAGAAGTGCAGACCAAAACCAACTTCAAATCTACAAACATAGAACCAAAATAGGCAAAAATCTTTACAGCTACTCCCCTGCCCTCTCTTGGAACAAACTTCCACAGCATATTAGATGTATTAAGCAGACAAAACAAATCCAAAACTGCTACCAAGAATTATGTAAAAAGCATCTGGACCTGCCACTGCACAGATCCTCCTTAATTAACTGTCTCACTTTGTCAATTATCTCCTACCTACTTCTTCTTCCTTTTTTATCCCTCTTATTTTACAACTGCAACTCTGAATCTCACTTCCACTTTACCTTGAATTCCTCTTTCAAATCTATTCTCTTTCCTCTTTGTTGCTATATACTACATCCTCTGTGACTGTAAATTGTTAAGATTATACTGGCTGTACTTAATGTTTTTACTTACTGTGATAATATATTAAGTTTGTATATAACCAAGGAACCATGTAGCTATATCACTGATATTATTTTTTATAACTCTGTGTAAGTGTGTATATTACCTCTGTGTTTTTATAGTAGAACTTGTTACTCATTAAATGAATGTCATCTCCTTCACTTCTGTATTATACAACTTGTTTGTGTTAACTGTGGAGCTTTTCTCCCCGGGCCTCCACTGAAAAAAGGCAACAGCTTAATCGGGCTAACCCGGTCAATAAATATCAAATAAAATAAATAAATAATGAAATTTTCCTGACTGATATAAAGAATTACTATTCCCTGGTTACTTACTAAAGCAAGGCAAGATGAAGTGGATAAATGATCCTTCTATGTCAGGCTTCAAAAACAGACTGCCCTGAGACTTCTGTCTCATCTAATATTAACTCATTACATCTGAGTGATGCCTCCAGGTGCATCTGCAGTTACCTTTACTGACCCCTCCAGGTGTCAAATATCACTTGTTCGCATTTGCATCAATAATTCCAAAACCATGTTATGTATAAAGTTTTAAAAGATTTCATCTTGAAGATTACACAATGGCAAACCCAACTGCATTAATATTTGACCTCTGGTGTAGGAAAAGATATATCAATTGTTGTTTTTATGATATTAATTTATATAGCTATAATATTCACATTTTTTAAAATATCTCAACAACCAAGTAATACAAACAGAAGTTCTTAGCCTCATATGAAAGCTCTCAGCTAGATGAATAAAATGCTGCTGATAGCATGTGTGTAGTTTCAGAGGTTTCTGAGATATTGTAAGTTGTTTACAAAATATTAAAAACATAATAGCTACTGTATTTACTGGGACTTATACAGTTTGGTTTAAGACCTAAAGCCTAAAGAATATCACTACTATAAAAAAACATTTTTACTGAAGAGTTTGCCATTTATACATCTTTCACAACTCTCATGGTTCTAGAGATATGAATATTTGTTTGAAATGTGAGGACATAATTTGATTTTGTCAAAAAGCTTAGGCTCCGCCCATTGGAAGGTACAGTGCAAGCTTCCTGAACTCCACTGGAGTGAACGAGTTTGTTACAAAAGGAGATACTACCAGCCCAGCTATCTGGAATTTTGTAAATAATTATATGTCATTTGTGAATATCAACATGAATCATATAAGATATTTTTGTTAGAAATGTATTAGAACTGTATGTTAGGTGTATACCAAATCACTGGTACAAAAGTGTGTATTGAAAAGATTTTTGCAAAGTGCTTTAAATGTAACCACAGCATGCTCTATTGGAATAGAACAGAAATGTACCTGCACTATTGTAACTGTTTAGATGTATATATTTTAACAGTAGAAACTGAAATACAGAAGGTTAACTTCAGGAAAAAATTGCTGGAATGAAATTACTTTATGGCCATGCAATAAAATCTTTCAGTTTCAGTGCAGCAGGAGACATAATGTCTGGACTAGATAAGTTTTCTGTATTGTCTTTAAATGTGGAGGAATGTAAATGGGCTTATGACTTCCACCATTTGCCAAAAGATCTGAGGCCTATATATTTTCACAGATGGATGCTAAATACTGCTAGCTTTCAACAGTGGGCGGTTTACCTGGGATAGAGTCAGATGACAAGAAATGATATTATTCTGCAAGCTATCCCAGCACTAATATTTTAGATATTAACTTGGGAAGTCTCTGCCCTGCAATGTTGTTTTAAATATTTCCTGTGATTGTGAACTCTGATATCACTGTAAATATATACTGAGTATTTTCTTGTTCTTTTATTATTTATTATTAAATATATTTAAACTTTTCATCGAGGCTGATCTGTCTAGAGATATTTAAGTTCTGAGAGTACTTGCATATTTATTTGATGACACTGTGTAGGCCACTCCTAATAGCCTTGCTCTTGGTAAAACTACCATTTGTATTGATAGTAACATTCATATTTATTTGATGACACTGTGTAGGCCACTCCTAATAGCCTTGCTCTTGGTAAAACTACCATTTGTATTGATAGTAACATTACACAGTAAGATTTGGCACCCTTTGTTAAGGGCCTTAAAGTAGCTGATAAAGAGTTGGCTGGTGGCAGTAATAAGCTCCTTTTAGTCTGGGCAGAAGTGGACATAGGTAGTAAACCTGTGCCAGCCTTTCCCGTGTGTGTGTGTGTGTGTGTGTGTGTGTGTGTGTGTGTGTGTGTGTGTGTGTGTGTGTGTGTATAAAACAAATCTCCAAGAGTATGTGTGTCAGCTACTTGTTAGGGACACAAAGCACTGGTTGTACAGAGAATGTTGGAAGCCTTGGTTTGGCCACTCAGCTGAGATCTCAACTCTATAGCTGTCCCAGTGGGGAGTCTTATTGGTAATCTGCAGAAAGAGGAAGAAACCAGCCCCAGACTGACTGTGGTCTCTGTGTGCTCTTAAGGGAAATTGCACTTGATACAGAGAGCTACATCTGGAAATACTGTGTCCGTACTTGTCATCCTCCCAATGTGTGTCCCCCACTGGTGCTAGTGGTGAGGATTGAGGCTCCTTGATTATCAGTCCAGTGATGGGGTATCACAGAGTTAAAATATCGTTTCAGTCCTGGATTACAGAATGACATCCTATACAACTGGTCATCTGGCTTCTGGTTCCCATACTACCCCCCCCCCCCTTTACTAGAAACTGAACCAGAATCTCTCACATACATGTTACTATACACACAGATAGAACTTTGCTAAGATGTGTTATAGCATCTGGAGACCATAAAACAATTTCAGCACTTCCATCCTTCCATGGTAGCAATTAGTTCACTCCAAGGACAATAAAGAAGGCTTCCTAGTACAGACTTTTTGTCTCTTGCTACATTGAGACCTGTGAGATACAATCTTTATGGCCTAAATTAAGTAATTTAATTTCAGGATATTTTTCTAAAAGTTAGCTGGGGCTGAGCTTAACCTCTTCTCTTCCTGTATCCTCTGTTACAATATTAATTTCAACAGTTATAATACAGTCTGACATACAGGTGTATTTCTTTTTTTCTGCTCAGCAGGACCCACTGTTAGTATATTTTTTAGCACAAGCAGCTTTACAAATACATTTTCAACATAAGCATCTGTACAAATCAGTTTGATATGCAAATGACATATAATTATTTACAAAACTCCAGCTAGCTATGCTGGCATATGTTACACACCCACTGCCCTACGTCTGGCATAGCTGGCAATACCTCATATCACAGTTTCATAGATTCATAGCTAATTGCTAGGCTAGCTGCCTTAATAGGCCATTCTAAGCCTGGCCAATTTCCCTCCAAAAGGTGAGAATCAAACACTGTATCTTGTGTCTGTGAGTAAAACACAGTGTTAATAAGTATTTGGAGGTAAGCATCCTTAAAATCTAGGAATACTAGAAATGCTTGAAGGAGCAAAAGAGAAAAAGTATCTGGAAAGACAACATCCTGAAGGAGGAGATCTTTAGAAAGGTGTTGAGAAAAGAAATATCGAGAATGAGCTTCCAAGTCCCTCCTTCCTGGCTTCCTGGGAACCAGAAACATCCTGGAGTTGAAATATTTGCCCTGCAGAGAAGAGGGAACAGCTTAGATGATTCTGATGCAAGATCCTGAAGAACCAAAAGAAAATGAGGGAGTGGTCAAACAGGAGGTTGTGGAAGGGCTGAGAAGGGAAGAAGGGACTTCCAACCCATAAATTAACCATTTTGGATAATGAAAAGAACCCATAAGTCTGTAGTTATCTGTTGGCAAACCTAAAAATACAGAGTCGACCTGAAAGACAGTGGAATCTGGCCAAGATGTAAAAGAGGCTGAATGTCAAGCAGAGGCAGATTTCTCAGGAAAGGAAGGCTTTTGACTCTTAGAACCCAGAGAAGGCTTGTCAGAAAAAAACTGTCTTGGAGGTTGACTTGCTACGAGAAGGCTGTCCGGATTATCTATGGACAAAAGCAGGCTTAGAGGGATAATTTCTCTGAAAGTGAGGAACAGGAGATAAAAAGATTTGTTTCAGGTCCTGCATAACTTTATCCTTATCATGTAGGGTCTTATAAAGGTCAGCAACTGCAGCGTCAGAAAGATTCTGGTCATCTAAAGGAGAATCAAGCAATTTAGCCTTGATGTCTTCAGGAAGAGCCTGTAGATACAACCAGGAATCCCTCCTCATCACAGATCAATTTAGCCTTGATGTCTTCAGGAAGAGCCTGTAGATACAACCAGGAATCCCTCCTCATCACAGATCAATTTAGCCTTGATGTCTTCAGGAAGAGCCTGTAGATACAACCAGGAATCCCTCCTCATCACAGATCCTGATGCAGCTGCCCTAGAAGAAGCATCAGCAGCATCATAGCTGGATGTAATAGAATGATGAGCTACCTGAGAAGCAGTACACAAAAGGAAAACAGCAGAAGACATTGCTTCAGAATCTGGCTTGGCAGTCAGAATGCCCAAGCTTAGACAGAAGAGCCAGTATATACCTGCTCATATGGGTTTGACAATTAATGGCTCGGAAGGCTAAATTAACAGAAGTCTATTCTTTTATCCCATACCCATCCATGGCATGACTGTCCTTATCTGAAGGTAATAGCTTAGAGGAGGACAGTAACTTAGATGGCTTATCAGTGACCATAGAAATAACAGCAGGGTGAGAGGAAGGTATTTTATACAAAAACCTCTGAGCCTCAGGGAACATATATAACTTGTCAGGCTTTATAGGGGCAGGAGATTGGAAATCATGGGCTTGAGAAACCAAAATAAAAGTATCCAAAAGGGCATACAAAACTGGAGAGACTGCAGAAGGCCTAGAAGAATCTATCTGTAATAGTGTAATACCTTTTCTGAATGTCAGACACTTGGGAAGAATGCCACTTAAATGTTCTATCACATGAACCACAGTATCCCCAAAGGGTAATTCTTCCATAAGGGAATAAGGAGAGAGGAACTCTTCCTCTTCAGACCCCAGAAAAGAAGGAGAGTCGATCTGAAAGGAGAAGGCCAAAGACTGCTCTCCAGATTCTATATCCACCTCATCCTCAGATGACTCAGATTTCTTAGGATGCTTTGAAAGAGAAGAGGTCCAGGGAAGAAAAGTAGGAACAGATAATCTTTGAGGGGGCTTCAGAGCCATAAGGGCATTGAACAGCCCCTGGGTAAAGTCCTGACATTTTGGTGAGGGTCCTTAGCCCCAAGGGGCCATATGCCTAATGCTCTGTTTTTTTCTTTAATGAAACTTTAGCTTTAATCAGTCTGGGACAGTCTTACACCTGCCTCAATTCAATGAGAGTGTCAGGTACCTCTTCCCTAACAAGTACCTGGGGAATCTCTCTAGGCCCGTCTGAGATAATCAGCCATGGTTCCCCCTCCACATTTGTACCAGGTATAGGTAAAGCCTCAGTGGACATGCAGGTAAGCAGCTCTGTGTTAAAATTCAACTGGGTCACTACAAAGTTAGCTGACATTGGCACTGGGCAGTCCTCGGGTCCTTTATCCAGACGAGGCTGGAAAACAAAGTCAGTGCATGCCTTCTCAACTTTTTTATTCAACAGCAGCTGAACATCAGAGAGGGTAGAGTTGGCGACAATGGTACCCTGAGTCAAGAGTTTTAAATGTCAGTTCTCAAGGTAAATGAAAAGAGATGAGATGTAACTGCAGGGAATCATAGAGACAAACACCTGACTGATCTCATGGTGGGTGTTCATAGGTGTTTACTAGGCTAACGACCACAGGGGCCTTTTTAAGACTAGCCATGCATCCCAAATCTCTGACAAGTTCTGATACCCTTGAAAAGTGTAAGCATGGGCATGGGAGATGAACCATTTGCAGGTTACCTGTTTTCATTAGAGACATAGGTGCCAAACCAGGGATGAATTTCTGTGGTCATGTGTAGCACGCCAAAAAAAAAAAGTCACTTCTCATGTCTGTCTTTATCAGAAATATGCCTCACTCAGTCTCTTTCTTCCTTCCTGGATGACATGTAAAAGGCAAACAAAAGGAGAAAAAATAGGAAGGAAGAAACCCCATCAGGGCACTTATCTATAGAAAACTCAGTAGCTGAACCACCTCAACTCATCAAACAGCTTGCAGACCAAAATCAAAGTAACGTTCGAACTGGCGGCAAAGAAATTCTGAGGATTAGGTGCTCGTATGTTACATACATACCTTACTTCTTAGACATAGGACATATGTCTGATGTATGGAGCCTTGTAGGTGTAAAGGTTTTTGCATGCTGGCCGGACATTTGGCCATCCTCAGCCAGATATCGCAGATGCTAAGAATACTGCAACAGTGCTAAGGAAGGATATCTATTCCTGGAGTCTCTACAGTGCTTTGTGTATTTTAATATCATTTTACATAGAATAAAGCTATGAAGAAAGAAAGAAAATGTTTCTTTTTATTTTGAACATATTCTGTAAACACCAATTTACTGTGTCATGAAGACCTAACTGAAAGATTCCTGGAAAATAACTTGATATATTTACATGTAGTAGGAAATGATTACAATGCTATTAATTTATTTCCTGCAGTCCATAGTTCTTTTGTGCTTTCTTGTTGGAAGTCTAAATGAGAACTGATTAGGAACAGCTTAAATTCCTCCTGTATGAGTAAGACATAAAATTAAACATGCTTGCTCTGTTTCTGTCTTTTTTTTTCCTTGAAATGTAGCAAGAAAAAGAATGAACATCTAAATACATAAACATGAGGGATACCTACATGATGTACTCTTTTCTAACCTTGTACCTGTCATGCTAAATTGTCTTTGAAAACAGATGGTCAGTTTCTGGAATAAAAAGTGGTGGTTTGAATTGATAACTGTAACCACTTCTCTAAGTTAAACACTCATTAGGCCAAGTCTAAGCTAATTTTCTGTTGTAGAAATTAGAAATACAAAACTGTTCCTTGTTGTTACCTCACTTGGAAACTGCACGTTATTATTATTATTATTATTATATATTTCATCTGATTGTTTTCTTTTCAGCTAGGTGTAGACTTGGGATTGGGAAGTTGTTTCAGGTGGGCCAAGAGAGTTGTGGTAGTTGTGTAAGTGTTGAGTTTTGCATGTGCAGTACATGAAAATTTACTGCTACTAGGAAATAAAGTTGAAGATACAAAAGAACTTACTATCTGGCCAAATAAGAAGTGTAATATTATTCAACATTCTGAGCCTCTCTGAACAAATATGGGATGATTGGTAGGATGCCATGGTGAGACTGTGGATCAAGGACCTGGACATATTACATTTATCTGGGTTATTTTTTAGGACAGAAAACAATTCATTTCTATAGTAATCAGCTAAACCCATGCTATAAATGTGACAGCAGAGTGTATTTCAGTTTTGCTTGCCCTATAAATGAACTATTTTCTTGGAATTAGGGACATGTAAGTCATAACTCTGTAAATGTAAGTGTAATTTTGTTATGAGAAAGGAACATACCTCTCAACCTCTTAGAGCAAGAAATCTGGGCTAAATCATAAATAATGGGGGGAACAAAATCCCAAAAATAGGAACACTTTTTAAATATCACTCTTACAAACTTAGAAAGTAGATAGAACAACAGGTTTTGCATTAACATTAATTTTATGAAGGGAATGAAGTCTAAAACTCAAATGACTGTCATTTTCTGACTTCAGCCCTCAATGATGTCTTAGTTATTTGCCAAAAAAAATACAATTTTAGGAGGAACAGACCAAAATATAAGACAAAAATCTGGGCATTCTGCAAAAAGCTGTACAGTTGAGAGGTATGGAAAGGAATGTAAAAAGTGTTAAAAAACTACCTTTGCAAAAACATATAAATATAATAACGAAAACAGCAAAATCTGTTTAGTAGGTAATTTTAAGGAAAATGAGCAGATAAAAATAATGGAAATAAACATTTTTGGAGTGGTAAAACCAATAAAAATAAAATAGAACAAAAAGATGACATATAAAGTCAGTGGGGAACTGCAAGTGGTAGGGTTTATGTTTTCATAAAGCATATGTATAAGAAAATGGGAATAGTTTGTTTTTGTTAGAAGGAATGAAAAATGCTAGCTCAAAATGAGATTCATTTTTATAAAGTAAAGAAAATTATGCAGATAAAGGCAATGAAATATGGAGGGGAAGAACAAGAAAGAAAGCCTGATCATATAAGGATTTTTTTTGTGTGTGTACTTAAAGAGACCTGTATGCACAGAGAGAAGCAAACTCTAGAGCTGTTCACTGCAGCTAAAACATGAAGTTATGAGAAATAGACAATGAAGATACGTACTGAGTAGCTGCCTCACTAGTAAATCTGTATATGCAAGAGGTTGTTATCACTGCTGGCAGTCATGGTGCTGCATGTAGCCACCTTTGGCAATGCCACTTCATTCATCCACACCATATCATAACCTCCTTGACACTAACATTCTGAGAAGTTATTGAGTAGAGAGAGGCACCATGCAAGAGCTGGTTAAGAAGTGTTACCCTCAAAAGCTGGCCTATGGGATGTAAAGTGCCTGTCCATGTGGACACAAAGGTATGTGAGACTTTGAGAATACTAGATGTGAGGACCTTTTATCAACCAATGGTGGACATGGTGTTTATATCCCAGGCATCCACCTCAAGGATATTTCATCAGTTCATCGATGCCATGCAACAGCATGTGAGAGAGAAAATATGGTTTCCACTTACCACAGAGGAGACAGCCAATAACACGTTGGCTTTTTCTGACATAGTTCACAGCAGGGAAGAAGGTATATTAACTCATTACATCTGAGTGACGCTTCCAGGTACATCTGCAGTTAACTACTACTGATGCCTACAGGCATCAAATATTGTTTGCTCATATTTGCATCAATAATTCCAAAACCATTCTATGTACAAGGTTTTAAAATATTTCATCTTAAAGCTTACACAATGTCACACTCAACTGTATTAATATTTGACCTGTGTCTAGTGCAGTTAAAGAGATATTAAATGTTTTTATTATGTTAATTTGTATAGATATCATTTTCACATTTTTCTAAATATCTTAACAACCAAGTAACCCAGACAGAACTCCTTAGCCTCATAACAAAGCTCTGTGCTAGATGAATAAAATGCTGCTGACAATATGTGTGTAACTTGAATGGTTGCTGAGATATTATATGTTGTTTACAAAATATTACTAATGTAGTAGTTACTGTGTTTACTGTGACGTATAAAATTCAATTTAAGACCTAGTACCTAAAGAGTACTACCACTGTAAAAATAGTTTGTGCTAAAGGGTTTGCAGTTTTTACTTATTTCATAACCAAGGACAATTGGGGCAACCCAGGATTAAAATACCTAAATATGTAAAGGCTCTAGGGCCACTAGTAACTTCCTATGAACCTACAAACCTCTATGGATGTTCCAGTTGTTGGATATGCCTGGTTAGGTTTATTAAAAATGGTGCATTGTACTCAGTGGTAGGTCTGATGAATGCTGAATACAGTGCAACAATGACTTCCTTGGACCTACATTCCATAACGTTGTTTATAAGTTTCACAACATAAAAAGCTATCTGAATATATTATATAACTTGACAATGAGTGCAATGATGTCTGTAGATTGTAAATTATTTACTACTTCTGTCTTATGTTTTCTGAAATGAGTAGGCAATATTTATCTGCACCAGATGTGTACTTTAGGAAGAATTAAATGTGGTAGATAATACAATAAATACTATGTAATTGTTTATATTAGACAATAATAAAAAATATGTTTATGTTCTTGCTTTGGAAAAAACAAAAATAAGAAATTTTAAGGAGCATGAGGGTGAGACAGGAGATCATAGGATTAGAACAGTGTATTAGTAGACAGAATTTAGAGTTTAGATTAATGGGGCAAAAATACGCTTGATATGACTGCTTCAAAGGTGTCCTGATAGTCCTTTATTTTATATTTGTAAATGTCTTTTCAGAAAGAAACAAACAGAGAATATAAAATAATATAAAATGAGTAAAGGATTAAGTAATGGGCAGGCTATGCATAATGTCCCCTCAGTTTAAACATTCCCTTAATCCTCCATTCCTGCAAATCAGAACTTTAGACCAATATCTTTTCTTTGCCCAATCATAAAAGTATTTGGAAAAACAATTGCAGTCAAATATTTGTGCACATCAATAAACTTTGAATTCTTAGTTATATGTAACACAGGGGGTTATGATAAGGTTCCATGTACTAACACTTACTGGAAAAAAATGTGTAGGAGAGCAAAATATTTTACTGTCTTTCAAAGCCTTTGAAATCTGGTAAGGCACTTTAGTGCTGTCAAACAGACTGTGCAGAAATGAAGTATCCCTCTGAGGAATGAGAACTGAAAAGTTGTTAGTTTATTCTGCCACACTTTTTGTTTAAAAGTGTGGCAGTATGAAGTTCTAATTGGTTTTAAAAGCTGTTTTTGTTTATGCTACTGTTTCCTATCAACAAACACTGTCTCCTGCTCATGCATTGACATGCAGTGACAATGAATGTCTAAGAGAGTTCAGTTTTGTTAAGAACATGTTTAAGGAACGTGGATATGCTACCAATTTGTTGAACAAAGTTCATCATGAGAAATGGGAAAAGAGGAAAGACATCTATGCCCCTTTTATAAAATATGGTCTTTGTGGTAGCCAGGAATTTGAGTGGTCACAGTGTGTCTCATGACACTGGTCACAGTATGGTGTTACATTACACCATTGATGTAAAAAATAAAGAAGGCATTACTCGAAAGAACTGAGACATTTTTCAGTGCCAAGATGACACTAGGAAATTGAGCAATATAGTACCTACCTTTATGTACAGAAACAAATGTAATATCAAGAATTTACTGCAGAAGCCTCTAATTACCACTATGGATGCATTTACAAACATCACCAGGAAATGTGGTAGATGTAAACAATTCCAGTTCGCTGACACTGATTACAATGATCCGAATTTTCAGACAATCAATAAGGAGAGTAAAGTTGGTAGAGTCAATTTTTATCTGAGAGAGTATTGCACTTTGCATGCTGTGTCCGATGCTCCATGTTTTACATAGGCAAAGCAGACAATGCTTTGAATAAAATAATCTACCATCATGTATATGGTATTCACATGCTGATAGTAAGAGTGCTCTTGCCAGACGTTCTGGGACCTAATGTTGATTTTACTGGTTTTGCCTTTTCAGTTATCGAGCAGGTGGATGCTTCCGCCTATGTGGGCAATTGGTGTAATAAACTGCTGAACAGGGAACTGCACTGGCAGCTTAAGCTTGATGCTACACATACTCCAGCCTTGAATGAAGATGCTTCATTACTTAGTGAACTTAAGAAACATGCAAGCAAGTTGTAAATCTTACTTGCTATTCCTGTTTATTTCATGCTTTCACTATTCTTAGTGCTTGTACTTTGTTTCAGAATTAATACAGTGGTGATTATTCCCGCTTACCATGTGGGAGACCAGCATTTGATTCTTTGATGGTGGATAAAGCATTTTTGCAAGTTATTAAGCTCACTTTTTTACAACTTTATGCTTACAATTAATGAAGCAGTATTTTTAGGTATATCTTTTTTACATACAACAGCTAGCATGTGGTTGTTTTAAAAGGATGTGTGAGTGAAAAATATTATTTATTGGCCTGCAAGACTTTGGCTGATGGTTCTGATTATGTCAATTCATTAAGATGAAAGCACTCAACCGTTCAGTGTTATGTTGAATAGTTTGTTTGTTTTTTGACAAGTTTTAAAACAGTTTTTGAAATAAACATGTCCTTGTTTTGGAACTGACTGCTGGATTCTGTTTTACTTGGATTTATTGTGTATTCAGTGCTTGGGCTTTTTTGAACCTCACAGGAAAAGGTTCTCTGATTTGATTCTTGGCAGGGCTGTCTTCTTTGCGGAGTCTGCATATCCTCCCTAGGTTCGCATGGGTTTCCTCCAGGTGTCCAATTTCCTCTCACATTCCATAGACATGCAGTATGTGGGTTAGACACTCTAAATTAGCCATAGTTGTGAGTGTGTGAGTGTGTCTGCTGTGAAAGAACAACTGTGACAGGCTAGCCACCTGGTGGTGTGAACCTTGGCCCTAGCTGATTGACACTGTTGATGTGACAACATGACCCATGTGCAAAAAAGAGAAAAAGAGGTTGTGGATGTAGATACATACATATATATATATATATATATATATATATATATATATATATGTATATATATATATATATATATATATATATATATATATATATATATATATACACACACACACACACACGCACACACACACACACACACACAAACACACACACACACACATATGTATACACACACACACACACACACACACACACATATATATATATATATTTTTTAAATAAATATATATATATATATATATATCTGTATACTCACACACACACACACACATATGTACACACACACACACGCGCGCGCGCGCGTGTGTGTGTGTGTATGTGTGTATATATATAAAATATAATATATATATATATATATATATATATATATATATATATATATATATATATACACCTTGTAACATAGTATTGTGACTGTTTTTAATGTAATTTGTACTTGCATTGTTATTGCTGATTGCAGTTTATTTTCATTGAACAATGCTGTCTTTCGATTGCCAACTGGCCCCTGTCTTGCCTGAAAAGGGTCTTTATAGCAGTACACTTACCTGGCTAACAAATATATAAATAAAATAAACTTAAACTATTAGCATTTGTTGATTTTATAGAATTTGTTGAAGATGAAATATCTTTTACAGAAGTAGACAAATTGGTGGGTAAATATGAGTACGATATAGGTACTAAGATTAATAGGGGGAAAGGTTAGGTTTTTGTGTTAATCATAAATGAAAAAGGGCAGTATGCTTTTAAAAAAGCCAGAATGTTTACTAAGATTTTGGGAAACATGTTTGTGTTAAATTGAAAAGAGGAAAAGAATTGGCTAATAGTACCAAAAAATGAGAAGAAAGTAGAGAAATGGAAGAGTTGGAGTTTGAGTATACTGAAATAAGTGCTGTGAAACCTCAAGTTGATCATTAATTACTTCAACTGATGCAGTTAAATTGTTATATAGGAAGGTAGAAGTAAATTTGGTATCTTTTTCATGTATAGGGTCTAGGATAAATCCTATTAAAAGATATATGGTGTGTCTGAATATTAATTGGGTGGGTCAGGAGTAACTGCTATGGCTAAGTTCATGATGGCTCTTTATTATGTAATTATGGAAGACAGTTTATGCAGTAAACAGGATTTGGGATGTTCTGGGTCATTTTTGGGATGTTTCTTAAAACAGAGGTAGAAAAAAATAAAAACGTGATTGATTTGAATTTGATTGAAAAGTGGATAATGATTCCAGAAGTTTATAAAAGAAAATGGAAAAATATCTACTTACTGGTTGGGGAAAACAAAATGGAATGTTTGGATGCTACAAGGATGGTGGAATACCTTGTGTATTTAAAGAATATAAGAACAGCAGTGTGATATGACAGGTGGGCGGCTTCTCAAACGCTGGATGTTAAGGGTAATGTAATACATATGAGGGAAAGATACAGTTTAATATTTGAATGTGAGGAAAAATGTAAGTCTTCATATAATTTTTATTGAATATTATTATTAATACGTGTTTTGGTATCAAGTAGGATTTGAAGTGGAGAATTTAGCTATAAAGAGTTAGTATGGAGTTCTTTGATAAGTGGAACATTTGAGGGAAAGTCAGCATACAATTGTGATTATTAAATATGGAAGGTGAGGGCGGCATTTTATAGGAAACATGTTAAAATATAAAGTAAAATGCTTTATACAACAAAAAATTAAATTGATATACATAACTAGAAATTAAAAGTGATGTCTATGAGACTGAACAGTGGCAAGGGTACTAGTGAAATTCTGTAAGGGTGATTAATGATCATTTAAATTCGCTGAATCTGTTGCATTGTAGCTTTAATTTTTTTTTTGATTTTAATAATTCTTTGGATTTAATTTTAATTTATATCATAGTTTTCCAACCTCTACGCTCTTTTTTATAATTGAAATGTACTCTTTAAGATTTACCTGAGCTGCCACAAACTCAGAAGGAAGATATGACTTTGATTTAACATATCATCAAAAGGACAGTATTTTGGGAGTGCAGCATCACATCCCACACTGTGCTGCAGTATCTGTTTCTCATTACAGAAACACAAATCCAAGTACATGGTGTGGTAATAGAAACCACCATTGTCTGATTATCCAGCATCAAAGGCAATCATGCTAACTGCTCATCCATTGGAAGTGTACTGGTAGTGTCTTTTGGATGTTCCAGATAACATTTTCTAAATGCTTCCTTCACCTCTGACACTTTCACAATGGGAAAAAAAGGTTTACCTAGTCTTAAAGGCCAGAAACCTGATGATGACAAGTTAGAAGGCTAAAGGAAAAGGCTGACATTTTTGGTTCTGTAGGGAGCAGTTCCTTTAGAGGGTTCCTACTAGAACGACGAAAACGCATTTTGTCGAATGCGGTTTCATCGACACCTAAAGAGCAGACAGGCAAAACAGCGAAGTGGCTGTTCAGCGAATTCTTTCCCTGGGAAAGAAGTCACTTGACCGCTTCGTTGCTTTTCTGTGTTCTGCACTGTAGTGTAATTTCAGGGATTTCCTTGTCCGGTATAGCTCCCGAGTGTGAATGTGCAACAGTTACTGAACTTAGGGTTAGGGTGTGGGTTAAGGTAAGTGCATATATTTTAAAATGTTTACTTTTTTTTTTGTGTTAGATGTATGGTTGAGTTACGTGTGTATGTGTTTTCAGCTGTTTACCTTTTTTGGGGGGGTAGAATTAGGGTTAAGGTACGTGTGTATATGTTTGGAACTGTTTACTGTTTTTTTTTTTTTTTTGGTTGGAACAGTGATTTCTTTCCCTAGGAAAGAAATCGCTATTCTGAGGTGTCGGCATTTTCAGCTTTCGCTGAAAAAGGGTCGATGAAACAAGGTTCGCTGATTTAAGCTGCGATGTTTTAATATAGACCCCCTTTAGACTCTTGGAGAGTAAACTCAAACTTCAAAGTGGCAATATTTTTATTTTTATTGTACTTATTTGCTAACCAGACACAACTGTCCCTTTTTCATGGGAAGAATAAAGCTATGGTGGCAGATATCACAACCCTGTTATTTATGTTGAACTCCATTTGTGGGGTTGTTACCCCATTAATGACCTCCTGATAACAGCACTGAAAAGAAAACTACAACCCCCCACATAATGAGCATACCAATGAGGCTAAAACAGATTTACCATATGAAAATAGATCTGAAAAGAATATAATATGGTGTCATTCTATCAAGATGAGTGCATATCTAATAATGACCTGAGGGTACACATTGATGCCACTGTCATATAGGAATGGGAGGATATTTTACTGGTAGATGGTTTATTTATTCCTGGCTGAGTTGCTGAAGGATATTACTTTATTAAAACTGATGCCCATCTGGATGACATCAGACATCTGGGGACATGACCTCCTCAGTTAGAAAATAATATTTTATTCTGGCAATGAAGCAGTAGTTTCCGCCCTCAACAAAGTGTTTCTCAGTCATTTTCATTTCAGTCATTCCCAAGGCATCTCATCTTTTGCGTTTAAAGCTGCATATATGTTTTTCAGCTACCTGTGTTGCTGGTCAGGATAATTATGCTCCTGATAGCTTGCCTCATTGGCAGCTAGGAATACAAACTCTGGCTCAGAAGCAGGTTGTGATCAGACTCCATTTCAGAAAAGGTTTGGAAGATTGGAAGTCTCAAAAAGGTTTAGTAAAAAAAAAAAAAAAAAGTTATAGTCTCCCGGTACAATATCACTATACGGTGGGATTTGGAAACACCTTAAAAACTTTGTTTACTACAATATCTTGGCATTAAATATGACCTTTAGTAGGGTCACCACTGCACTACTTGGTGCATAGATGGCTATGGGGGGGGGGGATCTTCAACTTTGTTTTTCTTGGCCCAAAGATTGGTAGATTATAATAATCAATGGGCTATGAATAGAATAATTAATAATTTGATAAAGATTTGAGACAAGCTGCAAGACCAGATGCAGCTGTTGGAGCAGAAGCTGTTGCTCTATCTGTTGGAAGGAATTCATGCTGTCAGCCCCAGTTGCATGTCCTATGCTGTTTTAACATCATTATCCATTATTCTATATTTGGGGACTTTATATTTTGCAAAATGCTAGTAGCAACCCTAAAGGAATTTCATGACCACTGCATAGAAGGTGAATACATAAGCCATTGGAGTGAGAGATGTTTTAGTTGGAAACATCAAAGAAGGATCAGTTTGGAAAGTGCACTCATATATTGACCTAGTCCTTCTCTGTGCATTGGTTGATCATGCTGAAGGCTTTGTACTCCAGAGCAGGGCCACTGAAACTAGCCTTGTTGTCACCCAAAAGAGAAGGATGATTTTGCAGGCACAATTGTTTAAATTTTTGGTTTGCAGATTACTGAAGTAAATGGAAATGTATCCTATCAGATTTGTGGCCCATCCTTTGAGAATAGGTAGAGTACTGTATTTGGCTGGGGAAGGGCATTCCGTGGATTAGATAGCAGGGACCTCACACTAGTAACGAGCAGATTCAATGGCAAGTGTTGGAGCCAGTTATTGGTGGTCATCAAGCAACTGGCAAGGGACAATCAGAAACCACATAACATATTTCTCCATCTTGAAAGAAATAAATTGGGCTCAGTAGGTACAAATTATTTGACTCTAATGATGATAAAGGACATTCATTACTTGTAGAGTTTTTTTCACCCAGGTATATTCATTATAAGGTCCACAATTGTTCTCAGGTTTTTTGTGAAGTATGGTTATTATGGACAAATGTATAAACCAGTCTCATTGGTATAACAACAAGGTCATGATCAGGGAAAATGAATTTGGAGGCTATATCATCTTATAAGCGTGAATGTGCCTTCTGTGTGGAGTCTGCATGTCCTCCCCGCGGTCAAGTGATGCTAAAGACATGCAGGTAGGTGTGAGCATGAATGGGCATGCCTTCATTGAAGGTTGGACGTTGGGCTGGCAACTTGGTACTGTAAAAATCCACTGCCAATCATGAGCAGACCGGAGTTCCGCTGTGGCGACCCCTAACTGGGAAAAGCCGAAAGACTATCATCATCATCTTATACTATAAGGATTTGGAATACAAAGATAAAGTCAGATACTAGCCACACAAAGTCCAGATGACTGAGATTGGATTGGGTTTGTTTAACTTACACATTCATTCCCTCTTGTAAGAAGGAAAAGAGAGGTAAAGACCTGTGAGATAGATAAGTGGGTGTCCAATTAGGATGGGAGGGGCTGAAAGAATGCTACCGGGGCCAGGAACAGGCCATAAATCTAACAGACTGTTTTGTGGTAGGCATATTTATTTTTGGGTAGGTACAGTTGTTGAAGGGGGAATGCAGGGAGGCAAATTAAGATGGCCCTTGTGAAGGTCTCTTTTGCGGACATCAGTGTCTGTTATACTGGAAGGTAAAAGTTGTACATAAAAGGTGAGGGGATGCCTAACCATCCAGTGGGGATAGGTTACATTCTTCTACTGGACATAGTGGAAGTAGATGGGAACTTTATATGTTCATAGGTAAGTACTAGGCAACCAGTCTGTAGACCATTTCACACCTAGCCATAAAACCCTATTTAATATTTCCCTCTATCCTCAAAGAGGCCAAGACAAGAGAGAGAGAGAGAGAATTTGAGGCTGCCCATCCAATTAGGTAGATTTAACTTGAAGGTGACAAGTGTGCTACTCTGCTTTACATGTAATACAAGTTTGTTCCAGAGGTGAGTAATACATTGGGATATGAATCAGTCAAACCAACATGTCTTATTTGTCTGATAATGAAGGCATACTTCCTTTAACTGAGTATTAGTTCTGCAAAGTAATAGGTCAAATAGGGCTGGATCTTTCATGGCATGAAAGGCTAGACATAGATCACCAGGAAGGGCTCTGCAAGAGACTGAGCACAAAGAAAAGGCTGCCAGTCTGTCCTGATAACTGAGATTTTTGAGGCCACTGATCTTTTTATTTATGAATCTCTGAGATCTCTCAGGTTGTGTGATCTGTTTAGATAAATGCATGCCATAAGTTGCATTATATTCACTAACTGGTTTGCTAATATACAGGTAAAGGGGAAATAAGACTTCTTTAAATCTAGTGGTAATGTCTTTGGAAACTAGATGTGCCAGATAAAAGGCTTTCCAACCTACTGTGGACAAATGATGGTCAAATGATAAGGAATTATCAACAAGATCACCCAGATTCCTTACAACAGTGTTTGATTTGAAGGGTGCATCTACTATATGGTGAGGGAAACTGTTTTATTTACCAAAATGAGCTATGCTACATTTTTTTACATTTAATCTGAGGCCATTGCCCTTGCAACAATTCTTAACATTGCCTATGACATGTTGGAGCATGTGTGACTCAGTTGAAGAGCAAATAATAACACCCAATTTACAGTCATCTGCAAAATTAATCATAAACCATAAGTGCTGGATTGAAGGTCTGAGAAAGAGAAGCTAAATAGGAGAGCGCCCAAAACTGAGCCCTGTGGTACACTACTGGCAACAATTTTGCTTTCTAAAGTGCCACCTGCAGCACATGAGTTCTGTCAGACAACCAGTTAGCTATCCATTACACAAAATAAGGAGTTACATTCAGATTTACAAGTCTATCAATAATGCCTGCATGAGGAATAGTGGCAAACACCTTGGCCAGGTCTAGATATACTGTATGCATTGCATTACCACTATACACTGTTTTAGTTACTTTTTTCAACAAGTTAATGATTTTAAAGAGGCAGGACCTTCCCTTGATAAAGCCAAATTTATGAGAGTATCAAGGGTTAAGAGATTTTCAATGTCCAGATTAATGAAATATGAGATAATGCACTGCATAGCTTTACATATGAGACTAGTGAGACCAATAGGTCTATGGTCACCAGGGTCCATGGCTGGGTCACCTTTGTGTAAAAGCATTACAATGGCTGTTTTCCAGGCTTCAGAAATTTAACCACAGGAGAATCTTAGATTAAAGAGGAGGGTTCAGAAAGGCCATATTTGCCAGTGATAATCAGGCCACATGGTACATTGTCAGGGTCTATGAATGCAGCATTCTCAGCTTTTGAAAGGGCTGAGAGATCTTGTTCCATAGTAATTAAAGGGGGTGGTTGGAATTGTGGAACCTGTAAGATAGCTATAACTATGGGTGGAGTAAAATTTGCACTAAATAGGATATTAGCTATTTTCTTTGGGTCAGATATATACATCGCAACAATACCTCTCAACTGTACTGAATTCCTCTGTAAATGCTGGTTTTGAGGGCAAATTATTGGGGTGCCATGAATTCCTGAGTGGCTCCTTTAATTTCTGAATTTCCCAGTTTTTTTTTCCGGGATGAATGTGTACCTGCTTATTGATGTCAGAATTCAGCTGCTGAACCATTACTGATTAATTTTTTAACTTTACTACACACCACAAGTCAGCAGGTAAGGCAAAAGTAGCAAGGGGTTTCTTATGTACTTCACAAGTGGAGAGACACTGCATTGCTGCATTGATTGGTTTATTTTTCTCTCTCACTGCATTTGCCTGATTTATTTAATTTTTGCATTTTCCATACCTAGCAGTGGAGAGACGGACTAGACTATTAGACAAGTGAGTGGTTTGCCTGCCTGATTGATTTATTAATTTTTCTCTCACTGCATTTGCTTTCCGTTAAGTGGAAACTTTAGTTGCCTGATTGATTGATTTATTTTTGCTGTTTCTAGTGAGGGGCTGCTATTAGGCAATGGACTCGACTGGTGTGTGTATGTGTGTGTCGCTGGACTATTAGACAAGTGAGTGGTGGTTTTGGTTTCTGTAAGTGGAGAGAATTACTTGCCGAATTGGTTTATTTTTCTCTCGCTGCATTTGCTTTCCATAAGTAGATTGATCTCTCACTGCATTTGCTAGTAAGTGAGAGAGGAAGCTGCTATTAGACCAGTGAGTGGTTGATTGTTTCACCTGCATATAATAGCTGCAAGTATACCATTACGTTACTGCATTGGACATTTACTGTGTGTGTGTGTGTGTGTGTGTGTGTGTGTGTGTGTGTGTGTGTGTGTGTGTGTGTGTGTGAAATGCCCCAGTTAGGTATACTTAATGGTTAGGTTAGGGTTACTCAACCTCAAACCCTGTACCTTAGGTACAAGGAGCAAGAGCATAGGTTCTCTACCCATACCACCACTTCTGACTGAAGAAGTTGTAGCTCTCAATTGTACAAATTTTCATAGAATGTCTGGAATGTTAGGCTCATACTTTTGTTCTGTTCCTCTTAAAATTCAAGTGATGCAGAAGGTGCGTTGTTGCCTCACAGCAAGAGGTTCAATGGTTTGATTCTCAGCTGAAGTTCCTTCTGTGTGGAGTCTGCATATCCTCTCTGTGTTTGTGTGTGTTTCCTCTGCATTCTCTGGTTCCCTCCCATGATACAAAGACATGCATCTGGAGTGTTTGTCCCTGAGCCTCTGCTGAAAATTGGCATTGTTCCAAGTCAGACGTTCCCAGTAAACAAATGTAAAATAAAATTTGTGGTTTTCTGGCAAATCAGTGAAAAATTAATTCACTAAATGATAGCCATTTAAGTTTCATTCTTCCTACCTTTCAGGAAACACATGGTAACACAACATTTTATTCTAGCAACTTTCTAAGATTATACAAGCAATGTTTAAAATGTGTCCCTGGTTTTGGGGGTCTGCCCCCCCCCCTCAATAAATTTTGGCTTTGTCCTGATTTCTTGTGCTGCACAGTTTTTCAGGGAAAGATAAGTTTAGTGCTGCTTATGCAAAGTCTACCTGCATTGTTAGTAGCACAACAGGTAGTATACTTGCTTTTGCTGCAGAAGGCTGTGGGTTCTACTCCCACAGTATGTAGATGGCTTGCTGATACTGTACTGTAATGCACTTTTAAAGGATGTGGATGCTGCAGTCCTGAGAATGTCCTCCTTTGGTGGAGATACCTAGTAACTATGAACCTGTTATCAATTTGCCATCCATTCCCTATTGAAATATTACTAGCTTATCACTTTTTTAATGTAACATAGGCAATTTATTCTTCAAGGGCAACAGGCACTTTACTTGTAGATGAAACAATGAAATATAAAGTTATTTGCTAACTGCAACCTCTTCTTTAGTTACAGATCTCTTTAATGTGAAATTATTTAGATGACTATTACTTCTTCAGAGATTGTGCATATTTACTGATACTGGTGGATTGTAGAAGTTTGAATAGACTTTTATGATGGAAATGTTCCGAACTGGGCAGTTTTGTCATTATTGATTCATGCATTTGCTTACTGGAAAAATGTTCAAAACAATACATTTAAAACTCGCTTTAACAAGTGTGCTGTATTATACAAGGAATATAATTTAATACAGTCAGGAAGGTCTATCAAAGAACACATTTATGTTTTGTGTGCAAGGGGCCTATGATTTGAATTTGGGTTTCAATGCTGTTTCAATGAATGTGAGTTTCAAGGGCAGAGAAGTCTATTTTCATTGTGAGACTGTATTGCTTTGTTTAGTAGATGTCTGTTAGTGTTTATGTTATGTAAATTAAAAGTTTTAAATGAAATCCAAATAATCAAGTAAAGCAGTGTTTATGATGATAAATGGGGCAAATTAGCCAAGTAATGGGACATTGGAATGGATGCAGGGGGACTCCAGGGCCATATTTTAGTTGTCTGTTCTTCAGTTTGCGTTTGATAGTTGGTATCTCACGATTCCATTGGAGTGGCTGGGGTTACATAATCATGTATACAAATTTTATGTTAATCAGCATACAAATTTGTACCTATTTTTCATGAGCCTTTGTCCAGATTTTTGATGTTTCCAGGTTGAGAGGTATGATCTCAACCTCTTAGCACAAGAAATCTGGACAAAGCCTAAAGTAATGGGGTGAAACAAAGGCCCAATAATATGGGCAGTTTTTAAATGTTAACTCTGATCAACTTAGAAAGTTCCTAGAGTAACAAGGTTTGTGTTAGCATGTATCTTTTGAAAAATATGAAGTCTGAAAGTCCAATGTATGTCATAACTTAGCGACTTCAATCTTCAGTGATTTGCCAGAAAGCAACAAACTTTATGAGGAACAAACCAAAACCATAAGGCAAAAATCTGGACATTCTGCAAAAATCTGTACAGCTGAGAGGTGTGGTGAGAGAGTAATATTATTGTGGACCAGCTGCAAACACTGTTGGATGTTAGTTCTTAACATCCTGAGATAGTTAAAGAAAGATTTGCAGAGATTTTTAGTTTTAGTGGCTATTAAAAGCTTTGAGCTTCCTAATGGTTCCTTTAAGTACTTTGTTAGTTTGTTTAAGTGTTGTTTTAAGGTAGGTAGAATGAGACCTCTTATAAGCATTAATCAATTTCTTTCCCTTGTTATATAATTTATTTATACACGTATTCCACTGTGGGGGGGGGGGGTCTTTTTAAACTTCTCATTATCTTTGCTGTGAGTAGGGATGGCCTTATCAATACAACTATTTAAGTAGGAGTACAAGTTAGAAATATAGGCAGCAGCCTTTGCAAGGGATCCCTCAGAGGAGGATTACAGCAGCATTTACTTAAGTCATCAAGTAACTGAATAAAATTTGGTTTTCAGAAGTCCCTAAACATAAAGCTATTTACAGGTGAAGTACCACCAGTTTTAAAGGAAAAGGTCACTAAATTATGGCCTGACTTGGCAAGCCATGATGACACATATGGAGCTGTGCATGAAGTGGCCATACTTGTGAGGACTTGATCCAGGATATTGGGACCCCTAGTAGATTGGTTAATTATCTGTGAAACAGAGTTAGCATTTATAATGTCAAGGAAATGCTGGGCATGCTGACCATTGGCAGTGTAGATCAGTCAGTTTATTGATGGATAGTTGAAGTCCCCCATTACAAAGCTCTTGGATTTAAATGGGAAATTCTTCTAATGCATTAAGATATTGTGCTCAGAGGGCGACACAGAGGGTGTTCAATAGCTAGCTATGAAGTGATAATTAGTCTTGTTTAGGGTGATCTGGACTTCCAGTTCATATGTGGTGTCCCAGTGATCTATCATGAGGTGATGATTTCCTTGGCAAATACTGTTACACCCTCATCATTGCTAGTGGGACAGCAGACATGATAGGCATTATACACAGGAACAGCGGAAGAGCTTTCATTGCTGTGAAACCATGTTTCTATAACTACAGATATACGAATCTGTTAAATTTTCAGGGCAGCCTCAAGTTCAGGCATTTATTTTTTATTAAGACTTCTGACATCAAGTAGAGCCACATTAATGCCTTCCAGATTAGAATTTACTAGGGTAGAATGTCCATCAGATGGACAACAAAAGCTTTAGCCAGAATACAAACAACGTGACAAGTGCAGGCCATCTTTGGTACTTCTCTTCCCAAGCTGGCACATGCTGGATTCCCCAGAATAACACCAACTGCATAGCCAATTATTAAAGACAGTTATCTTGTGTTTGAATCTCAGCATCATTCTTGATGATGGCAAAATACCACTCAAGAACAGTATCCTTCCTGCCTCAGACACAAGCATAGCAAACTGAGATATAACCTTCTGCATATCCATCTGGTCAGAGTGTCTAGGGTCATTTACCCCCATGTGGACCACTATCAGGTCATAATCATATTTTCAGGATGAAGGGATCTAAAAGCCATTGCTACATCCTGGATCCTGGCTCCAGAAAGACAGCAGTCACCTTTTTCTTATCCAGCCTGGTGACATGATGTTGCGATACTCTCTCTAGAAGATGCACAGAGGAGTAGGATCCTTTATCCCCACAGACCTAGGGAGCAATTGCCAACAACCACATTTTTAGGTGCTAGCAATAGTTGGTGGCACTGCTAAATTAATTGGAAGATGTAATATCAATGGAGCTTGTTATTAGCTGAAAAAGAAGAAGTGTAAATGCCTGAACTAGACAACTGATCAACTGATCAGTAAATCAGTGCATTTTTAGTAACAGAGTTGCTGCAGCAGTGAATCAAGATCTTTATCATTTGAAATTTGAAATTATAAAACTGTGAGCATAAATAAGCTGTAGTGCATGGAGTACAGTGATTACATTCTGATATATGGAAATAGACAAATCAGTTAAATGCTTCTATAGAGTGAGACCCAATCTTCACAGCTGTTAAGTTCCCCCTGCTTCAGTTAAGATCAGATATAGTGCTAGGCAGTTAAACCTGCAGCAGAATAAAAAACAGATTTTTCTGCCCACTGTCTGTGTTGGTGAAGTGTCTCTGACTTTTTCTAATAAAATAGAATCTCTGTCTTTCTGACAGCACTTGCTAAGTGCTTTATAGCTTTGAAACCTGGTAACACTTATTTTTTTCTGTAACTAGTAGTACATAGAGTAGATAAAGATCCATACTCTACAAAGAATTATGATCGGGTCTCTGATCATGACTCTTTATTATGGGTTTTAAATAGGGATGCCAAGATTCACCTCATGAGCTTCACTTTCAAGGTGAATTTCTTGGTGTCTATGTCTCAAACACATAATAAGCTGGTTATGTTCAGTGACCTGCTCATAATCTTTTACATTACCATCAAATTAGAGTTCAAAGAAATATGTTAAGACTATACTTTTCAAAATAATGAAATATTTAATCATCTACAAAGGATTGATGAAAAAAACACATGTATGTGTATGTATGTATATATATATATATATATATATATATATATATATATATATATATATATATATATATACATATATGGTTTACCATTGAAATGTTGCTGTGCAATTGCACGGCTATGAAGTATTTGAACAACAGTTGTTCAAATACTTCATATGCATGCAGGTTACATGAGCGAACGTCATTTTTGTGAATGGACTGTGCATTCTCAAATATAACGTTCGCTCATGTAAAGGGATCACGGTACAGTGCGGTTAGAGAAATACATCCCTTTCCTCACTGTAGTGCGATCTCAGAGTTGGAATATTAAGTTAGGGGGTGGGGAGTGCAGTGGGGCTTGCCCCCCTGCATAAACGAGATGTTAGGTTAGCTAGTTAGGGAGTTACAGGAAGAGTGGGATTGCTGTTAAGTGCTGAAAATGTCGTGATCGAGATTTTTGGCATTAACAGCTATTTTGCGACATTAGGGACGTTCGGTAATGTATACTTTCGGCGAAACACTTCGCTAATAAGTACACTTTTTTTTTTAAACTTCGAGATTATGATAGTAAACGTATATATATCTATATATATATATATATATATATATATATATATATGTGCACTGACTGGATCCACAACAGGAGTTTAAAACCTGATTCTTCACAGACATAGCTCTCAGAACAAAGTACCCAAATGCATAAATTGTAAGGGATACCCCTTTAAAACCTTCATGCAGGGGACTTAACTCCCTCACCTCACCTTGATATATATATATATATATATATATATATACACACACACACACACACACACACACACACACACACACACACACACACACACACACACACACACACACACACAGACATACACACACACATACATGGGTCTACCTTATTTGGTCGAAGTGCCGTAATATCAAATCCCGTTTTGCCGACGCTGAAAATATTGAAGCCCAGTTCATCGAACTACCAGAGCTACGAAGATCTTCCCAGGGTAAGTAACCTGTTGTGCAAGATAGTGAACTTTGCCCTTTTCCCAACTGTAGTGCGTTATCGGAGTTGATATATTCAGTTAGGGGTGTGTGGGTGGAGGGCACAGTCCCCCATATTATGGGGTTTGGGAGCATTGCCCCCCATCTGGATGTTCTTTTTGGGTAAGTGATTACTTACCCTAGGAAGATCTTTGTAGTTCCAGTGGTTAAATGAAGTGCGCTTCGATATTTAAAGCATTGACATAATGGGATTTAATATTATGGCACTTAGACAAAATAAGGTAAACCCATATACATATATATATATATATATATATATATATATATATATATATAAATACACTCACACACACACACACACACACACACACACACACACACTAACTCAACAGCCACACATATCTTGTGGAAAAAAGAAAATACCCTTAAAGGGTGAAACATAGCTCTCACAGAACTACCATGATCTTACACCAGAATAGAAGCATGGCAAAAACATAACAGGGAGCTAATATTTTGGAAAGATAGCCTCTGGTGATATCTTTCTGGGGGATATACCTTCAAACAGATTTACATCTCCCATAAATTTCTCTGGTCAGATGGTAAATGTGTGATTTATATGGGAGGGGAGAGCAGGACAAGTCAATTTTCCTGTTTGATGCGAGCAAACCTTCTAGCCTAAATGTGCCCCCTGCTTCAGTTAAGATCAGATATAGACAACATTTATCAGTAAACTGCATCTAATCTGTTTTCTTTACCATGCCAAGCACATGCAACAAGCATTTTATGAGACAGAAGAAAGTTACAGTGCATGCAATGAAGACTTATTTCTGTTACATAGATATTTGATTTTTACTAGGCTCTGTGTGACAGCCCTTGATTTATTCAATAACAATGTGAGATTAACTGAAAGATGACATTGGAGTGGATAAATACAAGATGGCCAACATCTGCTGAACCAATGTGTCTTATTTTGTGCTTTTTAATATAGTTAGCATGGATACTAAGCTTACTGTTAGCAAAAACATAATGTTCTGCATGTAGCACAGATGATTCACGTGCCTAAGGTGCTTAGCCTTTAAATTCTCATTATGTTATGAGGGTGTAACATTGCGTTTGAAGCATGAAGCCCTTGTTAGACTCGTACAATACAAGTACAAGGAGTCTGAGACAGGAACAGTTTGATGATAACTAATGAATAACTGACTGCACGTTCATTAATGAGTCATGCTTTGTAAATATACATCCAGATAGTTTTTTTTCTTTTTAATCTGTATAATAAACATCCATAATTTAAGTTTTATCCCAAAGTTTATATTTTGATTCACAAATAGCTAGTGCCTTGTTATATATTTGCTAAATAAGTATTGTTCTTTCCTTCTGGAGTCAGAAATGTGTATTAATTACTAATCTAAACTGTTTTGTTTAGCTGCATGTGAATTCTAGAAACCACGATAGTTATGTTACAGGGCTAAGAAAGCAGAAAAGTAAAATATAAGGTAGTCTGCGTATCTTTTGTCTTATGACTGCCTGAAGTATTTTGTGTGTGTGAAACATGCATGGTTTTACTTTCTTTTTTTATGCATTATATATATTTTTAGTTCTAAGTGTTATATTTTTGTGTAAAGGGTAGCTTTTTTAGCAAGTGTTGCTTTTGAGGAAAATGCATTCATTCCCTCATTACCATCTTAATTCAATTTAGGATTGTGGCTCCTGAGCTTAAATAGCATGAAGAGATTTCTAGATCATCTCATGTAGGTTTAGCATGTTTAGTCATGAGGCAGCATGGCGAAAAGATGAAACACTATTATTTTTTTCAATAGGTTAGTGCCAGTTGTGAGCACTTTCATTTTTATCAAATATAAACTATATGCCAAGATATAAATATTACTCCTGCCTTAACTATAGAAACTGAGGTATTGCAGTTAAATCTTAATGGACTCTATCAGTTGAATATTTTATTAACTTGGAAAATATATCAAAGCAAATCACCAAGGCTGATACATGGCTGCATATAGTTCCACACAACTCCAAAATATGAAGAAAAAGATCCACTTTAATCAGCATGAAACAGGATAAAAAATAGGATTAGCACTTTCACAATGTAAATTGCTTCATCAGATCACATTCACCAAAGTTCACCAACTCGTTATATATAGCAACCAGCCAATAGGGCATTCATGTAACAAAGCAACCAGCTCAATCGCTGACATTTTTAAAGGTGTCTTTCAGCAAATGGCATATAGTAATAAAAGAACATCATATTAAATGTGATGTTACATAAATCATTGACTAAAAATTTTAAAAAGCTAAAACCATATTCTAAAAATATAGCATAAAATATCAAGTAATGTAGTGTAATCACCTATACTGACACACATGAACAGAATCAACCACAAAACAAAAAAACATAAAACTATATGTAACAAAATTATATATATATATATATATATATATATATATATATATAGGTTCACTTTACATGCTTGAAATGCTAAAATATTGAATTTTAGAATTTTGAGCCTGTAAAGTCGAACAGATGGAAACCACGAACCCAGAAATGTCGAATGCAGAATGTCGAACCCACGGTACGGATAGCGCATTAGGTAAATGTACTTTTTTAGGGTTTTGGGGAAGGTTTGTGCATGTTTTGAGTGTGTTGGGATGTTTGAGGTGTGGGTTAGGGTAGGTGCTGTGCAGTGTGAATGTGTTAGTGTTGGGAGTGCTGGTGTTTGCGTGTATGTGATGTGTGTTTGTGTGGGGGTGTGGAATGTGCGTTGCTGGGTTGTGTGTGTTATGGAGTGTTGTGCGACCTCGGAGGTAGTATATATAAATGGGGGGTGTGGGGGGGTGCGCATATACTAAGGGTATGTGTGTGTATGTGTTTGGTTGTGTACGTGTGTGTTATGTTTGTTGTAGGGAAGTGTTGGGAGGTATGTACGTTTGTGTATATGTGTTTTGTAGTGTGTGATGTGTGTTTTATGGGAGTTTGTGGATTTGCGATTTTGGGTGTCGGGTTTGTGTATGTTCCGTGTTTAGGGTATTTGACTTCATAGTTTTATGATACTGAAATTTGATATTTCAGTATTTGAGATTATGAAGTGAATCCATAAATATATATATATATATATATATATATATATATATATATATATATATATTTGGCAAAAATATAATATAACAAATGTGGGAATGTGAACTGCATACATTCTGATATCATGTCTCTCATGGATTCATTTTTTCAATTTATGTCTCTTCAATACTGGTTTCATGAAGACATGATCATTCAAACCTGGGCTAAAATGTGCTCTAAGTTTAAATATCCAGGTCAACTCCCTTTGCTCTGTCTTATTAACTATATCACCCTGTCTAACATCTTCATGTATAACGTCTAGTACTATAAACATAAAGTTATGCCCTACTCCAACTGCATTCATGTGCTTGGCTATAGCACTATATGTTAACCCCTTCTTGGCACAATACAAATGGTCTCAAATTTGCTCCCTCAACCATCTACTACTCTTTCCCACATAAAATGTCTTACTGGAAACACACTGGGCCAAATATATTACGTTTTTCGTATTGCAATCCACATTAATATTAACCCTATATTTAATACCACTAACAGGATGAACAAATACATTCATCTCCTGTACAAAGTTGCAGAACATGAATTTCTCACATCTAACTGTACCTATCTGCTGCTCCTGTACATCAGGGTCAAGTGTTTGTTTGGGATAACATAGTCTATATTTAAGGGACCGTTTATTTTTATACCCATAACTAGGTTTCTATCCTGTAAGTGTAGCAACTCTAGGGTCTACCTGCAGTATATGCCGATGTCTGTTAATAATCTCCTTCAGCTGCCGGTCATCACTAGTATATGTTAAAGAGAAAACTATACCATTATTCAAGTCTCTCCTCTTATTTTCTTGCTCTATTTGAGGGCAAAAATATGATCCTCCTTTTTCATTTCTATCAGCTCTAGCACACATTTGTGCTGCTTGTATATCCCTTTCTTTGTATCCTCACAACTGAAATTCGTTGCCCATCGAGACTAAACTAGTATCAAAGTCTTCTTTCCTTGCTGTGAGTTTACTATTGCACAGAATCTGTCCCCTAGGAATGTTTCTACAAACAAACCTAGGGTGCATGCTGGTATAATGCACATATGTGGGCCGAAAGCAATCTTTCCTATATAACTTTGTTTGTATCTCACTGTTGGTATCCTTAAATATCTGGACGTCCAAGAAATCAATACTTTGCCATGAATATTTCATGCTAAACCATAGGAAGGTATTGCTCTCATTTAAATATTGCAGAAAGGACTCAAGTTGTTCAATATCACCAGCCCACAACAGAAATAAATCGTCAACGAATCTACGATACAATTTAATCAAAGGTTGGTACCTAATAGTATTCAATATATGTGATTCCTCCCATTCGGCCATAACCAGATTGGTGTAGCTATTGGCACAAGGTATGCTCATAGTATGCCAGATGTCTGCCAATAATAATTTCCTGCAAATGCAAAAACATTGTTGTCCAACAATAGTTCCAATAAATAGTAGAGAAACTCTATTTGGGAAACATCATATGCATTCTTGGCTGACAGAATATGCCTCACCATATCTATCCCCTCATCGTCATCCTACATTTTACACTGGGCCGTTAATTGCCAGGGTTTCCTGCTGTTTGCTATTTTATTAACTTGAACAACTCTGGTTAGAGGTAACTTGTTATATTTAGGCCCAATATTATAGTTAGCAGCATGGATTAACAAGCAAATAGTGCTTTAAAAAGACATTGCATGCATTGATGTGTAGTTGTAGCATGTACTGCTATGCAATTAATATGCTGGCTCTTGCTTGAGAGGAATTTATCTAATTATATTTAAAAGACATCCTAGAGCATAGTAACATTCACTATAAGGATTAATCCAGATCAAAGTAATAAAATATAACATTGTCATAACTGAAAAGTGACCAAACAGGTTCAGCAGACCATCTGACTTACCTGGTAAACAAATAGCAACAAATAATGTGAGCATTACTGTCAGGCTAATATTGATGCATTCAACAAGATCATTACCTTGTGTATATGCTGACACATATGTAAGGCCTTGGCCATGTTGAAAAATAATTACTTTATTGATGGCTTTGTAATGAGATAAAAATTTAATTTAATGGACACACCTGCCTCCAATAGTACATCTAGTTAAAAAAATACCTGTAGTAGTGTATAACCAGGACTGTTTAACACATATAAGGAAATGGACTTCAGAAAATAAGTAACCCCATGGGACATATAACGTTTAAAGGAAGTATGTTAGTACACAGAAAGAGCTCATTAAAGAAGGAAGAATACCTTCTTATGGCATGAAATCAATGTGCCAGCCTACACAAAAATGTTCATTTCCAATGCATCTTGTTTTATTTGTTGACTGTAAACTTATCCACCCCCAATTTCCTGGCTTACAACAAAGAACATTGGCCATAATGTGAGCAGGACAGAAAAGTGGCAAGCTTGTTGTGTGGATAAGTTTTAATTACATGATATCAAATGAAGTCCAGTTTAGCAGTTTATTACTCTGCATGACAGATGGTATTTTGGCCTCATTCCCCAGCAGCATTAGTTTGCCTGGTAGATTTATGGCTGCAGTAGACATATTACAGCCTTAGCCTCCCCATACTTTCAAAGTGCCATGATTGCATAATGATAGCAGTCTCCCATTAGTGGAGCAGTAGCCAGTACATGACGTTTCTTGCCATTGCCTTGTACATTAGGAATTGTAATATTCCCTAAAAAATCTTTAGTTCTTATTGGTTCATAGATTTGATTATTAGTTCAACATAATGGCATTCTAGAAGCCTGTTGGCCATAATCCCCGGTTGGCATTTTCTTTATAACATTTACCATTTTTCCTCAGAAAGTTAATGACTCACTTCTGAATGCAAAGAAGAGTTTATTCCATAACCTTGGAAGACACTGTGAAATGTAATTGTCATTTTTTCTTTATTACTGATATTTATTTTCAGGTTATGATCCCCAGTCTGGTGCTACCTATGCCAGTAGTGTGGTTCAGATATAGAAGATTGCCTTATAGACCAGCTAAAATTCACCTCTAAATAATCTGTGATTAATGGCTTACAGTCACTTGCTTAAGTCACCAAAACATGACTTTTAGTCACTGGATCATAATAATAATTCAAGTTAGCATTTTCCGACATTCCATTGTTCACTTCATTATGGAGTGAGATAGTAATACTATTATGATTTGTGAGTGGCCCAAGGTCCATGCACGTCACAGAAGGAGTGTGCAGGGCATAAATTGCCTGTCAGTGATCATTTTTTTTTGTGGTGCATTGACCTTCCAGTGAGAATAATAAAGCAAGTGAGAATGAGGAGTGAATCCCCTCACCACATGAAGCTGCAGGCAGAGCTGGATCCAGCAGTAGGTGACATAGGCAGTTGCCTAAGGCCCCCAAGAAGGCTAGAGACCCAAAAATGGGAAAAATTAAAAAAAATAATATATATATATATATATATATATATGCCATTTTAGTTATTTTTTTCTCGAAATTTGGATTACAATCCAGTGATTTCTAACTCTTGTGTGCAGTGTACATGCTTCAATGTGCCCAGGGTCGCAGCATTATGCTTCTCATGGGCATAGTGGTTGGCTTGGCTTCTTCCACTATCTTAGGATTGTGTGTGGGTACATTTCTAATACTGATGTTTTTTTTTCTCCCTCAGGCATCAGAATGAGCACCACTAAGTGGGTGAATTGGTCTGCCCCCCCCCCCGCCTAACCGACTTAATAGTTCAGTCGGTTCTGTGGCAGATCACAGGTCACAGGCACAGTAGCAAGTTTAACATTGATTATTAAATTATGCTTTATTTGTTTTACTTCTAGTCAGCTTGGCTGATCCTGATGTGAGTCTGACTCGCAACCCCTCCTGAAGTGTTAAAAAAAAAGAAAAAAAAAAGAGTTCGGTGCCAGCATCCACCAACTGAATTGCTGACCCTACTTAGTGAGTTTGCCAAACTAGATGAACAGAACGGATGTTACAGATCAATCAGGGACATAAGGTAAGTAACCCATCACACTCACAGTGACACTCAGTCACTCTCTCCAGAAAATTTAAATAGCGTTTGTCATCGTGTGTGTATGTGCATGTGTGTGTGCATGTGTGCGTGTGTGTGTGTGTGTGTGTGTGTGTGTGTGTGTGTGTGTGTGTGTGTGTGTGTGTGTGTGTGTGTGTGTGTTGTGTGTGAATGGGTAATCATGAAATGAAATGTCAGGTTTGTCAATTATTATTGTACTACTGACACTATTAATAGCCTTATAGCCTTCAGCCTTCTTGTGCTGTTGTGTTGGCACATACAATCAACAAATTTGTTTCCTGGGGGTCTTTTAACATTGCTGTTTCAAAACCTTAAACTATCAGAGCAGATTTACCTTAATG
The DNA here is from genome assembly GCF_019279795.1 of Protopterus annectens. Classification (NCBI taxonomy): domain Eukaryota; kingdom Metazoa; phylum Chordata; order Ceratodontiformes; family Protopteridae; genus Protopterus; species Protopterus annectens. Next base: position 1,103,624,935 of record NC_056730.1, read on the forward strand.
TCCAGTCTTTCTCTGATGTTTGTCACAAAGGATACTAATTAACGAGCAATACTTCAGTAGTACAGGAATAGAATGCAAGTTGCACAGCACTGTGGTTAATATTAAAGAGGTGTTTTGAATTAATGAGTACTGGACATCACTTTGATATGCATTCCACTAGGAAAAGAAATGAAAGTTATGTATCTACTAAAACAATAAATCTGGATGAGCAAGTCCATGATTGAATCCTGTTATTGTAGCAATTTTCTACTTTAATAAGAGCAGTATTTAAAGTTCTCTCCATTTTTGGGCCTTTGTCCTACCATTATTTTAGAAGTTGTCCAGATTTCTTGCACCAAGAGGTTGAGTACTAAATTTGTGTGTGTGTGTGTGTGTGTGTGTGTGTGTGTGTGTGTGTGTGTGTGTGTGAATGGTCAATACAGAATGAGTGAAGATCTGCAAGAGAGTTAATAACAATATACATTTCAGTTTTACCAGATCCTTCAGAAAAAAACAACACTAATCCTGTTATTCTAGCAACTTCTAAGTTTATAAGAGAAATATTTAAAATATGTCCATATTTTTGAGCCTTTGTTTTCCCATTTTACCAGGCTTTACCCACATTTCTTGCACTAAGAGGTTTAGAGGTATGATGACATGCATTTCAGTTTCAGACTTCATACCCTTCAGAAAATGAATTCTAACACAAATCCTGTTATTCTAGTAATTTCTAAGTTTATAAGACCAATATCTAAAATATGTCCCTAGTTTTGGGCTGTTGTCCCCCCATTATGACAGGCTTTGTCCAGATTTCTTGCTCTAAGATGTTGAGAGGTATGTTTGCGTGTGTGTGTGTGTGTGTGTGTGTGTGTGTGTGTGTGTGTGTGTGTATACAAGGGAAGTAGGTATGTGTCTGTGTGTGTGTTTGTAAGAGGTAGGTAGGTGTGTGTGTAAGAGATAAGTAGTATGCCCCTCAACTGTCCAGATTTTTGCCCCATATGTTGTCTGTTCCTCATAAAAAGGACTGAAGTTGCTAAATAATGACAGACATTTGAGTTTTAGACTTCATATTCTTTAGAAAAATGCATACTAACACAATTCTTGGTATTCTAGCAATTTTCTAAGTTCATGAGAGCAATAGTTATTATCTGTCCCTATATACTTTAAGCTTTATTCAGATTTATTGCACTAAGAGCTTGATATATATATATGTGTGAGAGTGAAACGCCCTAGTTAGGGTTAGCAGGTGGTAAATAATTTGCTTAGGCTCAAGCTCTGTACCTTAGCTACAAGAAACAAGAGCCTGAATCTTCTACTCCAGCTACCAAGCTGCATTTTTCAAAGAACTGAGTTTCAGTACATTTTTTAAAGAATTGAGTTTCAAGTGCATTTTCAAGGAATTGTGAGCTTCAGGGGAAGAAAAGTTCACTCCTGCTCATGCTATGTCAATTTACAATGTGCAGCTGTTTTATTTAGCAAATGGTATCACTATTGTGGTATAGAATTTTAAAGCAGTGTTAGTAGTACAACAGGTAGAATATTTGCTTTTTGATGCAGAAGGCTGTGGGTTTTACTCCCACAGCATGTAGATTGATCACTGATACTGTGTTGCATTTTAACGGGAGTGGGGTGCTGCAGTCCTGAGTATATCCTCCTTCGGGTGAGATGACTAGTAACTGTGAACCTGTTTTCAGTTTTCCATCCATTCCCTATTGCAATATTACCAGCTTCCCATTTTTTTTAAATGTAACATAGGCAACTTTTCTTCAAGGGCAGCAGGCACTCAATTTGTAAATGAAGCACTGAAATATACAGTTGTTTGCTAGCAGCAACCTCTTCATTGGTTGCAGATCTCCCTGATGTGGAATTATTCAGATGACTTTTACTTCTGCAAAGATTGTGCATATTGACTGATATTGGTGGATTGTAATAACAGAAGTTTGAGTGGGCTTTTATGGTTGAAATATTCTAAATTGGGCAATTTTGTTATTATTGGCTCATATGTTTGTTTCATTTCTTACTGGAAAAAATGTTCAAAAGTATAACTCTAATAATTGGTACTGTATTACACAATCAGGAAGGTGAATCAAAGAACTCTTGCATGTTTGCATGGTCCTAAAAAAAAGTGTGCAAGGGGCTTATGATTTGAAAACAGCCCAAAGGTAAACTTAATCCACCACTGCCCAGATGCATTTTCTTTGAATGTAGATTTCAATGCTGTTTCAGTGAATGTGAGTTTCAAAGGCAGAGACGTTTTAATGCTAAATCTATTTTCATTGTGAAACTGTATTGCTTTGTTTAGCAAATGTCTATCAGTGTGTTTGCTATAAAATTTAAAATAATAGTTTTAAATTAAATCCAAATAGCTGTAATAATTGTAGTAGTAAACCAGGAAACACACACTGAGAGTTTTAAACAGTGTTTATGGTAACTGGGGAGAATATCCAAGTAATGGGACACTGGAATGGCTGTGTGGGGGGTATGGGGGGCCCAGATGCATTAGGCTGCCTAGGGCCCCATTTGACCATTTGACCTTGGTTCTGCTCTGGCTGCAGAACCCTCCTGCACATGCATTTCTCATTAGCTCATGAAGTGACAAACAGCATTACATGCTTTACTAGAATTTATGAACTCAAACTCTAATTAATAAGTTCGGTTTTGAACTCATGTGATGTGAATTCCAAAGAGCTGAGTAAATGCAGTCAGTCCCTAATAAGCAAAATATAAATCAATACAATGATTTCAGTGAAATGGCTAGACATTTTTATTAGAATTAGATAAACTCCAAAATATTCTCTTCTGACTCTGGTAGATTCATACTGATCAAAGCTTAAACTGTTGTCTGTTATTGTCTTTATATCTTTAATGATGTCATTTTTTATTAGTTAGCCTTCTATTTTATATTCCTAATTTATGTCCTGTTTGTTAAGCCTCATGATACTATATTTACTGACATTAAAGCTGAAGTCCTTACTACTTCAGTGCATTTTCTTTCTGGACCATCTGGAAAAATGTGACATCTGTTATTCAAATAATAATGTTTTCCAGTTTGCAATCACTGGCATATATGGCTATCCACAGCCTATTTCACATTTTTGTATCTGAAAAAATAGGTCAAAACAAAGTGGCCCCAGCACAGAGTTCTGTGGAACACCATTTGTAATCCGTGTTGGGAGAGACCAGCACCCCATCTCCCTGACTTTTTGTGCCCTGTTGTTTAATCAGTATGTTACCCATTGAATGACATACAGACTGAGTTTTGATTATTTCAGTTTATTATTCCCATGTATGGAACAGTGACAAAAGTGTTAGTAAGGGGAAAATAAGCAATACGTGCAGACAGCCCTTCGTCAAGTGCTGCTATTACCTTTTTAAAGAAAACCACATGATCTAAAAGGAAAGTTCTTTCTTTAGAAAATCCAAAGTGTTCCATATCCTGTGTGTAGATTTAAATGAGATTCATTGTGAATCTTTTCTTGATTTTTCCTAGAATACTTGTTGGGCTGGTAGGTCCTAAAATGGTTGGATATAATATCACCCCTCCCCTTTGTGATTTAGTACTACCATACCCTGTTACCTTAGATGAGGATGAACATGTTGATTTGCTAGCATTTGTTTAATTCTTTGTGGCTTACTTACATTTTCCTTGTTTCTGTGATGGAACCCACCAGGTATATAATTTAGTCGCATTGATCTTAAGTTTTTGTTTTACTCTTCACAACATTTCTTGTGCCTGTAATTGTATAAGGGATGTCTCTCCCATTGTCATTGTCAGTGTGGCATTTTGATGTATTCCTTTGATATTGTGAAAAGCATGCAACATTTTTTTGTGAGTGCATTCACTACATTACATAGGTTCATAGGTTCATACTAAGCTATCTGCCCTAGGGCATTTATAAGCCTAGCCAGAGTATGTTTGGCTTTCGCCACCCATTTTAAATTAATTTTGCTATGCCCTTTTTCGAGGTTAGTATACTGTGCCTCTGTCTAACAGTGACACAGAAATGATATCCGGGGTAAACCTATGATCTCCCATCCACTCATCAAGATTCCTCTTGAAGAGAGTCAATGAGGGACTCTGCCTAACCTGGACTGGGATTTTATTCCATAGTGAAGGGAGCCTCTGGGTTATGAATCTGTCCCTCCAGCATGTCCTATTTATTTCAGTGCTGAGGTTCAAGTCTCTCGAGTGTGTAGCTCGATGGGATTTGGATTTTTTGAGGTGCAGCATGTCCCTTAATTTCGGGTTGGACATGGCCTTATACGTCAGGCACAGGTCACCTCTGAGCAGGCGGTATGCCACTGAGTAGAGCTGGAGTTTCTTTAACCGGGCAGCATATGGCATCTGTTTCAGCCCTTTGATCCTCTTGGTGAGGTACTTTTGGGGTCTTTCCAGTTGCTGCAGGTGTTTGGTAAGGTACATCCCAAAAGGGGCATTGTACTCGATTATGGGCCTGATGAGGGATGAGTAAAGAGGCACGATGACCTCCCCTAATCTAGATGTGAATCCCTTCATGATTAGGTGGGCTATATAAAATGTTTTTCTAACCACTTTGGCCACGTGGTTGTCAAATGAGAGATTGCTATCAACTTGGCTGGATGATTGGTTCATTGTTTACTGATAATGTGTTACATCTATTGTTTTTCCTTTAGTTTTCTATGAAATTAAATGTCTAATTATTGTATTCAGCATCTTGTACTAAAAGTCTTCATTCTGCTAGCTATGCCAGTAGTAAGGTTCAGGTATACAGGATTGCCTTATAGACCAGTCAGAATTCACCCATAAATATGATTTTGCAGCAGATCTGCTATATGTTAGTAATTACCTATTGAATAGGTGAGTGTTTCTAATAGGTCCAGGTAAGAGTTAGCCTAGTAATGACTTATGAACTTAGGTACCTTGCTTGTTTTGTATTTCACTTTTAGATCGTATTACTGCAAACTAAAGAACAATATCAGTCATCTTTTTGTGCAAAGACTTTCTGAATATGTTTTGTAAGGACCTGTGATTGGTTTCTACATGTACTTATTTGACATAAGTATATTTATAAATCCATGCACTGTTGCAAATGGTTCTTTCTCTGTATGATCATATCTTTTTATGCATATAATTCACTTATTTACATCATAATATTTCAGCACAGGTGCTTCTATTACTAGTTTTCAGGATATTTCAACTTTTCCCATTTGCTTATTATATTTTATTCCAATAGCTTTCTTGGAGAAATAGTTATCTCAAATGTGCTACATGCAAATGTAGCAAGATACTGAATCATTTGTAGGAACTCCAGTAATGCATGTTTGTTTTACAGCTTTGATAGTTTTCATCACAGCTTTGGTTTTCTCAGAGTACAGCTTCATTTCCCCAGTGTTACAAAGTAACCCACATACTTCAGACTTCTCATTCATATTTTAAACCTACTTTTATTTCATTTGGAACTATACTGTCTCACCTTTTTCAGTAACCGCATATCATGTTCTTCCTGTGTGACTACCACATCATCATTTAAATACACAGCACATTCTAAATGTACAATTACTTGCTCAACTGCTTTCTGAAATGCTTTTTATGATGATGAAATATCAAACAGAAATCTGAATATTTTGAATCTTCCTAATGACATATTAAATATGCACATCGTTATTTTTTTCTATCTGTGTATATGTGCCAGATTCCCAGGTTTACATTTAATACAGAAAGGATCTTAGCATTTAACATAGTTGAGACCTCTTTATCAGCTGTAAGCAATGGGTTATACTCTCTTGTAGTCACTTTAGTTAGATACTGCAGAACAATGTAAATATTAATTGTCTTACTTCTCAACAACAGCTTTACCATCCATACTTCCATTGACACAAATTCCTGTTCAGCTCCACTTATAAAAGCTTCTGGTACAATTGGAGTATGCACTACTCTATGTATCTCCTGGTAAGCAAGCCAAGCAGGAAAATGAATAGCACAGTAAAGAAAGATGTATATGCTGTTGCTGCTTGGTATTTGATATGGCTCTGCAACTGACTAACTGTATTTTTTTTTATTTTTACTATGGCTTTTATTAAAAAGACAAATAAAAAAGGGAAACCTTACTGTACTAAATGGTCACCCTTAGAAAGGGATGATATTAATTTACCCAAAGTAGTTGGTCTTGGCCAGGCATCCTGGAGTAGGCTCACCTTTCTGACTGGTTCAAATTATATCAGATTTTTCTCTTGCTCTCCCCTTGTCAATTTTCTCCTAATGAGACATTAGCACACCCTCTCTACATAGATTACTAGTAATTAACATTACTGTTTAATGTTAATATTACTATAGCTAAAAGACATCTTCCCACAAATCCCAGAATAGTTCATTTTCAGCCCAGTACTCCTAACCTCAAGGATCCTCCCAGTCTTAGAGAAGATTACCAATTTGACAGGGACCTTTGGATTAAGACTGTTCACCAACTGGATCATACAACACAGCAGCCAAAACTAACATCAATTCCTTTGCCATCTAGGGCGAATGATTGGCAGGAGCAAGAAACTAGGTGTTTATTGTCATTCTGCCAACTAGATGTTATACTCTCCCATCTCAGAGAGCGTATTAGTCAGGACCTAACAGAGGAATTTCTTTTCAATAGTCATACCCCAGTCCTAACAATCAAATTCCAGCTTCTATTTCCCTTCCTCTTAAAACTGTGTGATTTTCTAGTTATTAGTAATATGTTGTAAAAACTGTCACTGTTAAGAAAAGTACTAGGATCTGAAGAAGTCACTGTTTAGACAAACCACTTGCCAACTTTCTCGAAACACCTTAGCACAAAGTTGAATTGCTGCTGGACTGGATTTTATAGAAAAATCACATGTTCACAATTCTTCCTCTAGAGTTTAAGATCCTTATTTTTGCTGCTCACCATCCCCTCACACCATACAAATTCAAGATTCAAATTCAAATGTAATCATATGCTTAAAGCTAAGCACAGTTATGATAAAATTAATACTAAAATACAGACAACATAGATTACAAGATCTGACAGATGGAGGTTAAAAGCAATAATTCATGCACATAATGAATCAAAAGACAGAAAGCAATGAGGTTTGTTAAGAAACCTCATTAACTCATGCAATGACGGCAGCAAATTCTGATAGGGAACAAACTAGACAGTAATGACCAAGTACAAGATATCCCAACCAGGTACAACATTCCTTTTTTATACAATCCCTTACCTGCATAATTTTATTTGACTCAATCCTATTTATCTTACCTCAAGCATATGAATTACATCTGTTACCATGGTTGTGTTTCATCCATTTCTCCCCTTTCTCCCCCTCCCTTGCCATTGTTCCTCATGTAGCCTTCGCTTGATATCATTTCAGTTATTTATTTATTTATATTTATTTATTTTTGCAGTATCCACTTAGGTACACTGGACTAAAAGACTTATTTTCAACCACAAACCAGGAAGTGCAAAGAAAATGGTGCAATTAGATGCAGTACAAACAGAACCCACATAACAATAGTGGTGCAGGACAACTGCGTGAGTCAAAATTGTGGTACTCACTATTTTGCAAAAATCATCCAGCCTGCTCACTTAATTTATTAGTCATAACCCTTCATCATTCACCCAACTATTTCTTCACTACTCTGACACATAACATATTCTGGTAGTGATACATGAATGGGAAGGTTGAAGGGCCTTCTGTAGAGCTGCACACCTTCCAGAAGTGCACAGTATCCTGCAACTGACCCTCATAGTACTCCAACCCATGCAGTCACTACAAGGATTCTGATGCACTCAAAATTAAGGGCATATATGTGCCCAACACCCGTATACATCAATTTTCTACAGCTATAGTCTCCAACGAGAAATACTCTAAATCCCTCTTTGGTCCACCATCCCCACACCCACTTGTAACCTTTACCTACTGTCCTTAACATCACTAAGACTGTCTTTCAAACTGAAAGTTAATCTCTTTTTTCTTTTGTATATTCTCCTTTCTGCACAATGCTCCTCTCAAAATTGTATTAACTATGCATATTCTTATTACTTCCTATCTTACATACTGTATAAGACTCCTCCATGAGATGTAGTATCTTTGCAAGAAGATGTATATTTTACTGAACTTGTATACTCACCATATATGTAGTGGCTGCTTAGCTTTTAAACTGTAATACTTTGTTTCATATTCGACATTTGTAACCATATGCACTTGTTCTGCATATGTAAGGTTGCATTGCTAATACGTTTTTCTATGCATGTATTTTTGTGTGTCTGTATTAAATGCTTAGCCCCCTCCCCGGGTGTCTACTGAAAATGGGTTATCGAAGTTCAGCCAGACTTTCCTGGTAACCAAATACAAATAAAATAAATAATAACTGCATTTAAATGAAAGCAGTGATTTCTCCTTGAGGCAGCAGAGTGGCCAGAAAGTATAACTGACCAGTTCACCAAAAAATATTTGAAAAAAAATCCATGAGTTCATTGACCGTTACAGTGCCCATGATCTAATATGCATACACTAAGTATGTGAAAGTAGGCACAATCAACATTTTGAAGCAACAACAAAAAAAATACCAACAAATGCAGAAATAAAGCATTCAATTCTTGTATAATAGTGTCCAGCTGTAAAAATTAGCAGAATCTGCCCATTTCTCTATCTGCTGGACAGGTTAAAATATGCCTTAAACAGATGTTTGTCATTTTGAACCTATCCTTCATAAGAACTACTTCACATTAATCCAATGTATGCACATCTGTGGATCCCATTACTGGATGTGTCTGCAGCTCTCTAAGTTGGCTATTTTAATCTTCAGCTACCCTTTCTATGAAATAATGCATCCCTGTGTATTCCATAAATGCAGCAATATCAACATTCAGAACATAGCTTTTACATTTCAGAGATGCACAAATGTTTTGCAAAAGTACCAGATAACAAATGTTAAAAATCTTGCTGCAAATGATGCAGCTGCAGATGTCTCAGTATGTGAGACAGTACTCAATATATGTCAGCAAATGGCATTAAATGGCATTAAAATTGCAGAACTTTCAAAATGTCATTAAAGATATGACCAAGCAAATCTAATGACAGCACCATCACAAACAAGTTACATCATAGATAAAAAGTGGTGCCAGCTTCAGATACATTTTGCATAGAAAGACCTCTGCAGTAGTTAGAAGCAGTAACAGAAAAAGTCCACTATTTTCTGAGACAAGCTATAATTAATCACCTGGCTATAGTAAATGAAAGGTACTTCAAGCAAAACAAACAATGCAACTGAAAAGCAGAAGAAAATTCTACTTCATATAAATGCTGAGTAGAGTTCAATCAATCCCTCTGAGCTTACAGCACAGCAAAAAGCAAAACAGAATTGCATACATATAATTGACGAGTTGGCCATAAACATACATTTGCAAAAGGCAAATAATGAAATGAATGTCAGTGCAGCAGCAAAGATAATGTGACAATGCACTGATATTACCTACCCATGCATCCATCCATAAATCATGGTCGGTACCCTTTTATCAAAATCCATGTGATGGGGAGCCACAGCCTATTCTGGCCAGCAAGGAGTGGAAGGCAGAAACCATAGTCAATCACAGGATACATTCTCACTCTGACTTATGCCACGCTTACATGCTTTGGGGTAATTTGAGCATCACCAGTTCATATGCTTGCATATCTTTGGGATGCCTCTGATGAAAATCCGCATAATCAGAGGGAAACAATGCAAACTCCACACAGAAGGACAGCAGAGCTACAAAATGAATGGGAGAACCAAACACTGGGAAGCAGAAGTGGTTTATTTATTTGCATTTGTTGGACAGGATAGAACACTGAGACGCCTGAACCGTTTTTTTTAATTTTCGGCTCAGAAACACTGCTTGGTTGAGTGGCTTACTTAAAGTCATATATAGGCAAATGCAGAATGATAGAGTCAAACCTTGAACTACAAGAAGTAGCTCAATAACAGTTCATATCCTTATTCCTCTGTACTAACTATTCACAGCCTTAATCCTCTGCTCTGATAGTCCTTACCATTGTACCACTTAAATTGTGATATATAATATTATAGACCCTGGGACAAACTGATGTTTTGTGACTATTCCTTCAAGGGTTATCTGTGAAATGTAAGAGATTAAAACTAAAGCAACAGCCACAAGAATCAGTCCTAGTTTGAATCAAACCATACATCTCAACTTCTTAGTGCAAGAAATCTGGACAAACCCTGACAAAATGGGGGGAACAAAGGCCCAAAAATAGGGACAGATTTTAAATATTGCTCTTATAAACTTAGAAAGTTGCTAGATTAAAAGTGTTTATGTTAACGTACATTTTCTGAAGGAACTGAAGTATGAAACTCAAATATATGTCATTATTTATTGACTTCAACCCTCAGATCATCCCAGTGATTTGCTAGAAAACCACGAATTTTATGAGGAATAGTCCAAAAATATGAGTCAAAAATCGGGACATTCTGCAAAAATCTGGACAGTTGAGAGGTATCAAACTTTAATTCAAAAATACATTAAGAAAGACCCAGCAATCCAGCATGAATGTAACACTACAGAGGATCAGTAATATGGGTCTATATTCTACTACCCAAAATAATTATCTGCGAATCTGCGAACAGCTAAATATTGAATGTAAAACATCAAAACATAATGTTACCGAATGCGTATAACTTTGAAAACTCATTCGTCGAATGGCCATAGTTACCCAAGAACAGGAAGTAATGCAATGCATAAGGTAAGTGAAAAAAGCCTTTTAAATTTTCCCTTTTCCCCACTGTAATGTGATCTCGAAGGTAGTATATTATTTAGGGGAGGTGTGGGGGGGTGAAGCCCCCCACCTTGGTTGGTTGTGTTCACGATGTTGGCCAACTATGGCCATTCGATGAATGATTTTTTGAAGTAATACACATTCAATAATGTTATGTTTCAATGTTTTACGTTCAATATTTAGCAGGTCACAGATATTTCTTTTCAGTAGCTGAACACAGACCCCAGTAATATAGCAGCAAGGCAATTACCCAAATAGTTCTAAAACTCCACAGTGAGGGAATATACAAAGGAAGCTTAGGTGCATATCTGTCTCTTTTCATAGCCTCACCTTGATTACCTTGCTAAATCTAAGTAAATAAATTGGCAAAGCACGTCACAGTTGATTTTCAAGTCTAAAACTGCACACAACATTTTTAAATGCTAACTGATATCATCCTCTTTGATTTTATTTTTTTTAATTGCACAGAAATTAGGTTCATAGGTTCATACTAGGATATCTGCCCTAGGGCATTTATAAGCCTAGCCAGAGTGTGTTTGGCTTTCGCCACCCATTTTAAATTAATTTTGCTATGCCCTTTTTCGAGGTTAGTATACTGTGCCTCTGTCTAACAGTGACACAGAAGTGATACCCGGGGTAAACCTACAATCTCCCATCCACTCATCAAGATTCCTCTTGAAGAGAGTCAGTGAGGGACTCTGCCTAACCTGGACTGGGATTTTATTCCAGAGTGAAGGGAGCCTCTGGGTTATGAATCTGTCCCTCCAGCATGTCCTATTTATTTCAGTGCTGAGGTTCAAGTCTCGAGCGTAGCTCGATGGGATTTGGATTTCCTGAGGTGCAGCATGTCCATTAATTCCGGGTTGGACATGGCTTTATACGTCAGGCACAGATCGCCTCTGAGCAGGCGGTATGCCACTGAGTAGAGCTGGAGTTTCTTTAACCAGGCAGCATATGGCATCTGTTTGAGCCCTTTGATCCTCTTGGTGAGGTACTTTTGGGGTCTTTCCAGTTGCTGCAGGTCTGGTAAGGTACATCCCAAAAGGGGCATTGTACTCAGTTATGGGCCTGATGAGGGATGAGTAAAGAGGCACAATGACCTCCCATGATCTAGATGTGAATCCCTTCATGATTAGGTAGGCTATATAAAATGTTTTTCTAACCACTGTGGCCACGTGGTTGTCAAATGAGAGACAGCTATCAACTTGGGTCCCCAGGTCCCTAATTACTTCTTCTGTACTTAATGGATTACCACCTATGTGGTAATTTGTGGGCACTTTGTTTTTGCCAAAGGGGATGACTATACACTTTTTGGCATTTAGCTTGAGGCCATGGCTCTGGCACCAGTTGTCTCTATGAGGCCCTTTTGGAGGATGCTTGTGTTGGCTGGAAAGTCGATTATGGCACCCAGTTTGCAGTCATCTACGAACTTGGTCAGCCACAGTCCTTCCGTGTTGGCCTGTACCTCCGAGAAATATATACCGAACAAGAGAGGTCCCAGGACTGAGCCTTGTGGGACGCCACTTGTAACTGGTTTGGAGTCTGACATGGCTCCAGCAATTCTAACCATGTGGGTTCTGTCCTTGAGCCAGTTTGCAACCCATCTAGTGACACAGGGGTTTATATTTAAGCTGGTGAGCTTATCTATAATGTCCGAGTGGGGTATTGTATCGAAGGCTTTTGTGAGGTCCAGGTAGGCTGTGTGGACCACCTTCCCCTTGTCAATGGCCTTGGTGACTGTTTCAAAGAAATCGACCAGGTTTAAGAGGCAGGATCTGCCCTTAACAAAGCCGAACTGGGTAGGATCCAGTGTCTGTAGGTCCCCAATATCTTTATTTATGAAGTCCATGATGATCCTTTCCACAGCTTTGCAGACCAAGCTAGTCAGGCTTATGGGGCGATAGTTTCCAGGATCCGTTGAGGCACCACCTTTGTGGAGAGGGACCACTGTTGCTGTACGCCACTCTTTGGGTACATATCCTGTAGTAAGGCTGAGATTGAACAGTAGTTTTATGTTTGGGTTTAGCTCTTCTTGGAGTTCATGTAGGACGCAGCCTGGGACACCGTCTGGTCCCATTGATGCTTTGGAGAGGGCGGCTCTTACATGAGCATCTGAGATGTCAGGGGGGCAGCACTCTGCTGGGATAGATATTTGCCCTTTTGGTGGGGAGAGGGGGGAGAAGTTTGTGCTGAACCTGTCAGCTAGGATGTTGGCAATGTCTGTGGGTTCAGTGTATTTTTTGTCATTTTGGACTAATTCTGAGCATATCTGGGAATTCCCACCCAGGTTCCTGCGATAACTAAAGAAAGCCTTGTGATTATCCTTAGTGTCCTGTGCAATTTGTCTCTCGAAGCTGGCCTTAGACGATTTTATGAGTGCCCATAGTTTTTTGCTAATACTGATCAGAGATGCCTTCCCTTTTTGAGATTTTGCTCTATCATGTAATAGCTTCCTCCTTCTATTGTATAGTTTATTTATGGCTGGGGTCCACCAGACAGGACGTCTGCTTTTGGAGGATTGGGTCTTGGTTTTATTTTGGATTGCATGATCCATGCATTTCTGAAGGTGTTCATAGAATGCGTTTATAAAGGATTCTGCGGTCTGGGCTGTATTTTCCACAGGCCCGGGGACCTTGAAGGATTCCACCTCAGTTTTGAGGAGTATGAAATTTGCTTTAGAGAAATTTTTCGCTGTGGTTTTCTGGGAAAGGGGTGGGGTCAGGATGTGAATATCCAGTGAGATTAGTTTATGGTCTGATCTTACCAGTGAGGGATACACTTCTGGTCTGGAGCATAGAGTCCCCATGTTGGTGATGATCATGTCCAGTATGTTTTCCCCTCTTGTGGGAGTGGTAACAAGTTGTTCCATAGCATTTGAGTTTATAAATTCTAGGAACTTTTGGGCTAGGGTGTTGGAGCTAGAGTAATGCTCCCAGTCTATGTTTGGGTAGTTGAAGTTGCCCAATATAATGGTGTTTGGAGAGACCTTCATATTTTCCAGTGTTCTCAGGAAGGCCGAGTGGGGTTCCTGGGTTTGGGAGGGTGGTCTGTAGCAGGCTATAAACTGGAAGGCAGTTTTACCCACTGTTAGTTGCACATGGATAGTATCTGATGCTTCGTGCTGTGCCACCAACCTGGAGGTGTGGGTATCTTTGATGAATATTGATACGCCCCCTCCTTTTGTGGTTCGGTCCAAGTTTTGGGGCCGAAAAGCATGGTATGAGGTATAACCTTGTAGTGCTGGGGTGCACTCGGGAGCCTTGAACTAAGTTTCTGTTACTGCACAGATATCAATGTTCTCCATGCTAAGGAGAGTTTCGAGTGAGTGCATCTTGAGGTTTAGACTTCTGGCATTGAGTAGCATTACTCTTAGTTTCTTATCCCTTGTGATACCTATGGAGGTGGGTTTGTCTTTTGAGCCTTGCCTAAAAAAGGCACTATGGGGGTAGCAAGAGCCTTTGCCAATATCCGAAAGCCCAGGGGTGACAGGTGCAGGCCGTCCCTAGCGAAGCATCGTGGCTTGTCGAGCATGTCATCCCAGACTGACAGGCATTGGATCCCCTTTGAATGACACCAATACTTAAGCCAATTGTTGAAATTGATCGTCTTGTCTTCATATTGTGGCATCATTCTTGGTGAGGGTAAGATGCTACTCAAGGTCAGGGTGATACCGGCCTGGGCTACATGCTCAGAGAGCTCCTCTATGTCTCTTTTCTTGTACTCCAGGGAGGTACATCTCAGGTCATTCACACCAGCATGGAGTCATATTTGTACTTGCCTTGGAGTGACCTGAGTGCTTGTGTTATGTGGCGGATCCTAGCGCCCGACAGGCAGCTCACCGTGACCTTCTCCTTGTTCAGCCTGGTGAGCGGGACATCAGTGTGCCTGACGATAGAGTCACCTATTACAAGTGTATCAGGTGTGTTGTTTAGCCTTAAGGGCTGTGACTGTTCGGCACACTGGCTTTGTGAGCTATGTGTTGCACGTGTTTTTTTGGGGTAGCGGTTGCTTGGGTGTCTGCTTTGGAGGTCTCTGCTGCTTAGGCAGATTTTTATTTAGAGCCTCCGAGTATGTTTTTGTGTGTTTATGTGTTTGGTTTGCTGTCGTGGTAGGTCTATGTGAGACTGGAATTGTAGTGAGTGTGGTTTCCTTCTCCTCCTGACTGGTTACACCAGTACTGAGTTGAGAGAGCTTAGCCTCCAGTTTGGCTATATGGTTGCATCTCTCACATGTGTTGGAATTTGTTGGGAGGAGGAGAGGGTTGTCTGTGTACATGAGGCAGTTGTAACATTGCCTCAAGATTCCCAGATTCACCAGCTGGACCGAGAGGAGATTGACAACTGACCTTTGGACATGCTAGAATAGTATTGGGAATTCCTTTATAATTGAAAAAAAGGGCCAATGGGGAACAAGGTACTCAAGGGGAGTTTGTGAGGGTGTAGTGCTTTTAATTTTTTAGTGCTGACTTGGTGAGCAAGTGCCAGGTAACTTAAATGCAATGTGTTACAGGTAACTTAAATGCAAAAATGACAAACAGTAACTTTCTTTCAAGTGAAACAAGGAAATAAGTACAGTAAGCAATGCAGATATCACTAGGGTTCCACAGAAGCGCTGAAAAGCCACGTTTTAGGTGGAATTAGCGTTTCAGGGAAACAACAAGCAAACAAATAACAAGCATACAAACAAAGCTAGATTCAGCAGGCCTGGATCTAGTCTATGCTGCAGCAAACAAGGTGTACCAATTTCAGTGAGATACAGTTCAAATATGCAGGCACTATAAGCCTTTGACCAGAAATTCCCAGCTCAGAAGGAAATTGTTGTGTTTGCCTTCTCTATATCTATCAATTAGTCTATATCTATCTATCTATCTATCTATCTATCTATCTATCTATCTATCTATCTATCTATCTATCTATCTATCTATCTATCTCTCTATCTATCTATCTGTCTATCTATCCGTCTATCTATCTATCTATCTATCTATCTATCTATCTATCTATCTATCTATCTATCTATCTGTCTGTCTGTCTATACAGCCATCTGTTTATTTACATTTGGTCTAGTTGACTGATACTGTAATTTGTCCTAGATTTCAAAGATGGGGAAATAACTTAGCACTTGCTGTCAAGCATCCTGTTTCCCAGCAATACTCCCTTATACTTCTACTAACAAATGCAATCATCCAACAAAGCTTTAAAAAGTCAGAGACCCTCATTGTCTTATATTAATTGGCAACATATATCATGGGCTTCAGGGTAGAAAAATAATTTTATTTATTGCTTGTAATATGTGTTGCTACAATGAAAAAGAACCAAAGGATCTATAGTAACTATGATGATTTAATTTTTTTGTATTACATCTGTATAGAGTATATATAACCCAGCCACTGGGGATGCCCAAGCCAGTGCATTTCTTGGTGCCGGTCCCAAGCCCAGATAAATGGTGAGGGTTGCGTCAGGAAGGGCATCTGGTGTAAAACCTCTGCCAAATGACTTTATGCAGAGAACATTTCATATTTCCATATCGGATCGGTCGAGGCCCGGGTTAACAACGACCACCACCAGTACTGTTAGCCAACAGAGTGCTGGTGGAAATTGGGCTACTGTTGGCTGAAGGAGAAGAGGAGGGGAAGGCAAGCCCGAAGGCAGGAAGAGAGGAGGAAGGTTATGAGTGTAGTAGTGAGGGTAAGAACTTTGAATGTTGGCAGTATGACTGGTATAGGGAGAGAGCTAGCTGATATGATGGAGAGAAGGAAGGTTGATATATTGTGCGTACAAGAGACCAGATGGAAGGGAAGTAAGGCCAGGTGTATAGGAGGTGGGTTCAAATTGTTCTATCATGGTGTGGATGGCAGGATAAATGGAGTAGGGGTTATACTAAAGGAACAGTATGCCAAGAGTGTTTTGGAGGTGAACAGAGTGTCTGATAGAGTGATGTTTATGAAGCTTGAAATTGATGGTGTAATGATGAATGTTGTTAGCGCATATGCTCCACAAGATGGGTGTGCGATGGTTGAGAAAGACAAATTTTGGAGTGAGTTGGATGAAGTGGTGGTGAGTGTACCCAAAGGTGAGAGACTAGTGATTGCAGTGGACTTCAATGGGCATGTTGGTGAAGTGTACAGAGGGGATGAGGAAGTGATGGGTAGGTATGGTGTTAAGGAGAGGAATGCAGAAGGTCAGATGATTGTGGATTTTGTGAAAAGGATGGACATGGCTGTGGTGAATACGTATTTTAAGAAGAGGGAGGTGCATAGGTTGACGTACAAGAGTGGAGGAAGATGCACACAGGTAGATTATATCCTATGTTGGAGGGCCAGTCTGAAGGAGATTGGAGACTGTAAAGATGTGACAGGGGAAAGTGTAGTTAAGCAGCATAGAATGGTGGTCTGTAGGATGACGCTAGTGATCAAGAAGAGGAGGAGTGTGAAAGCTGTGCCAAGGATTAAATGGTGGAAGTTAAAAAAGGTGATTGTGAGGTGGAGTTCAGGGAAGAGTTAAGATAGGTACTGAGAGGCAGTGAAGAGTTACCGAATAGCTGGGTAACTAAAGCAGAGCTAGTAAGGGAGACTGCTAGAAAGGTGCTTGGTGTGACATCTAGACAGAGGAAGGAGGACAAGGAGACTTGGTGGTGGAATGAGGAAGTACAGGAGAGTATACAGAGGAAGAGGCTGGCGAAGAAGAAGTGGGATTGTCAAAGAGATGAAGAAAGTAGACATGAGTATAAGGAGATGAGGCGCATGGCAAAGAAAGAGGTGGTGAAGGCTAAGGATAAGGCATATGGAGAGTTGCATGAGAGATTGGACAGTAAAGTGGGAGAAAATGACCTGTACCGATTGGCTAGACAGAGGGACAGAGCTGGAAAAGATGTGCAGCAGGTAAGGGTGATAAAGGATAGTGAGGGAAACATACTCACAAGTGAGCAGAGTGTGTCGAGTAGATGGAAAGAGTACTTTGAAGGTCTAATGAATGAAGAGAATGAGAGAGAGAGAAGGTTGGATGATGTGGGGATAGTGAATCAGGAAGTGAAACAGATTAGCAAGGAGGAAGTAAGGACAGCTATGAAGAGGATGAAGAATGGAAAGGCTGTTGGCCCAGATGACATACCAGTGGAAGCATGGAGGTGCTTAGGAGAAATGGCAATGGAATTTGTAACCAGATTGTTTAATGAAATTTTGGAAAGTCAGAGGATGCCTGAGGAGTGGAGAAAACGTGTTTTGATACCTATCTTTAAGAATAAGGGTGATGTGCAGAGCTGCAGTAACTACAGAGGGATAAAACTGATCAGTCACAGCTTGAAGTTATGGGAAAGAGTAGTAGAAGCTAGGTTAAGAAGGGAGGTGATGATTAGTGATCAGCAGTATGGTTTCATGCCAGGAAAGAGCACTACAGATGCAATGTTTGCTCTGAGAGTGTTGTTGGAGAAATACAGAGAAGGTCAGAAGGAGTTGCATTGTGTCTTTGTGGACTTAGAGAAAGCAAATGACAGGGTGCCTAGAGAGGAGTTGTGGTATTGTATGAGGAAGTCGGGAGTGGCAGAGAAGTATGTAAGAGTGGTACAGGATATGTACGAGGGTAGTGTGTCATTGGTGAGGACTGCGGTGGGAGTGACAGATACATTTAAGGTGGAGGTGGGATTACATCAAGGATCAGCTCTGAGCCCTTTCTTATTTGCAGTGGTGATGAACAGGTTGACAGATGAGATCAGACAGGAGGCCCCGTGGACTATGATGTTTGCAGATGACATTGTGATATGTAGTGAGAGTTGCAACCAGGTTGAGGAGAACCTGATGAGGTGGAGATATGCTTTAGAGAGGAGAGCAATGAAGGTCAGCAGGGCTAAAACAGAATATATGTGTGTAAATGAGCTGGAGGGTAGAGGAATGGTGAGGACGCAGGGAGTAGACTTGGTAAAGGTGGATGAGTTTAAGTACTTGGGATCAACAGTTCAGAGTAATGGTGAGTGTGGAAGAGAGGAGAAGAAGAGAGTACAGGCAGGGTGGAATGGGTGGAGAACAGTGTCAGGAGTGATTTGTGACAGACGGGTACCAGTAAGAGTGAAAGGGAAGGTCTACAAGAGGGTAGTGAGACCAGCTATGTTATATGGGTTGGAGACAGTAGCATTGACAAAAAGGCAGGAGTCAGAGCTGGATGTGGCAGAGTTAAAGATGTTAAGATTTGCACTGGGTGTGACTAAGATGGACAGAATTAGGAATCAGTATATTAGAGGGTCAGCTCAGGGGACAGTTTGGAGACAAAGCAAGAGAGGCGATATTGTGTTGGTTTGGACATGTGCTGAGGAGGGATGCTGGGTATATTGGGAAAAGGATACTAAGGATAGAGCTGCCAGGTAAGAGGAAAAGAGGAAGGCCTGAGATAAGGTTTATGGATGTGGTGAGAGAGGACATGCAGGCAGTTGGTGTGAAAGAGCATGATGCAGGGGACAGGAAGAAATGGAAACAGATGATCCGCTGTGCGACCCCTAATGGGCACAGCTGAAAGAAGATGATGATGGTCTGTATAGAGTATATATATGTTTCTATAGGTCACCCTTTAATAATCAATAGGTGAAGAAATACAGTTTGAGCTTGCTCAGTCACATGTCATTGGGCATGCAATCTTTTCAGTCCTTATAAAGACTACCATAGTTATATGTACACATACTTCATTATATATGTAGTCTTATGATTGTTATACACAATATCAAAATATTGTGAGATCTGCTGATAGCTGAATGCTTTAATAAACAAATTACACCACAGTACCTCCTAATGATAAGGCTGTA
Source organism: Protopterus annectens (assembly GCF_019279795.1). Lineage (NCBI taxonomy): Eukaryota > Metazoa > Chordata > Ceratodontiformes > Protopteridae > Protopterus > Protopterus annectens. Next base: position 1,103,644,459 of record NC_056730.1, read on the forward strand.
TTCAGACCAAAGCTTTAACTTATCTGTAATAATTTTGCCTGGATTCTTTGGATTAGTTAAAGCTCCCTCATTATCACTGAATATTCAATTTAACCTTAACAATATGCCTTCTAAATTCCATTACAAAACATGTTCTCTAATTTAGTCATAGGCCATTTTAATGTTACAAATATACATCAAAGCAAAATGTATTTGTAATTTGTCAGTCTCAGTCTGATTGGAGACAACTACCCCATTTTATGATCATTAGCAAACCTAGGATCCCCTGTTTCATGAGTAGCTGGTGGACTAGCTATAAAGATACTGAACAGCATGAGGCCCAGTACTGACCATCGAAGAACACCACCTCCTAGACTTGATACCATGTAACTGAACATCCTAGCCTCTAACACCATGCTTGATCCACTTAATTAAATGACCACTAGCTTCATGGAAAATTAGTGCTTTGAGGATATCTTTATGCAATGTAGTATCAGCTGTTTTTCCTAACAATTGCAAATCATATGGGAAGGATGCCCATCATTAAACTCACAATTCTTAAAATGATAATAAATCTGTATTTCATGATCTAGTTTCTATGAAACCATGTTAACTAGGGTCTATAACAAAACCATAAAATATGCTGTCCATATTTTTAATATCTGAACCAGCTGTCACTCAAATATTTTTGAGAACACACAGATGAGGTTGATGAGTTGATAAATAGCATAGCTGCTCTTATCACTAGCTTTTCCTACAAAATAAACAGTGGCCTTTTGCCAAATCTCAAGAATAAAGTCTTTCAATGTTTTTTTAATTAACTCTAGAAGAGGTTTGCATAGTTTCTGACATCAAGCCATAATAAGCATCCAGAGATGAGGTCATCTCCTATACTGACACTAATCTTAAGTCCCATCTAGCCTGCCATGATGAAAACTGGGCATAGATCATTTCCACTCAAAATTTTAAATGCCCATCTTATTTCTTCCTGCTCATACCAACTTTCTTACAATGACTTCTAACTTCTATAAGTTTTCCCTCAACATTATCAGTTTAGTAGCACTTTGTTTATGGTACTTTCTTTCCTTATCATAGGTTCATAGGTGTGTACTAGGCCAACGGCCCTGAAGCCTTTACAAGCGTAGCCCATAGCAGTGCCCTGGCATCATGCTGCTGTTAGTTCCCACTGCCTCTATCAAGTAGCACCACTGGAGTGATCCCCAGGGTGAACTTTCTATTTCCCATCCACTCATCAAGATTTCTCTTGAAAAGGGCCAGTGAGGTACTCTGCTTGACATGTATGGGAAGTCTGTTCCATATGTCCTATTAATTGATGTTATCCATTATTTTTATTTTTATTACTTTTCATGACCCTCTTACTTTAATTTGTTGGTACAATTTTACTAATACAACAGTTCTGAATTTCATAAAATATCTTACACAAATCCCTTATGCTTATTTAGGATTATACTGATGTGAAATCTCTCAAAATGTGTTTTATGATAATTTAATATTGTTTCCTGTATTAATGTAGGCTGTTCAGGAACCTAATAAATAGCCAAGGGTGGAATTTCTTTAACATCTATATAGGTGCATTTTGAGCAGCACATACCAAGTTGAAAACATCTGAGCCCATACTGGGTCATTAACTATCTGAACCAGTGTATTCATAATTGATAAGTCTAAAAATATCATATTGTGCCTGTTATTGTCTTTAATGCCACAATTCATAGCAGTGTTATTAATATCACCCATTAACAATCACTTTTTTATTTAAATTTATTGTCTAAGGCATACAGAAAGCTATCATGTTTGACTGCTGTCAGCCTAGGAGTTTCGTAGCATCCCACAAATGTCAGTACTTTGTTGCGTAGCCCCATTTTAATCTGCAAGATTTTAACACTCTCAGATAAAGCTATTCATTCAGAGCTCAGAATGTTACCGATTACTGCAATTACTACTCATGCAAATGTGTATGTACACACTCTTCTAAATAATGACAACAGATAGAATCATTAGCATTCATTTCTTGCATGGGACCCTTTTTTAATAAAAAACATAAAGACTCTAAAAATCATTTATATCTGAGAAGAACTAATTGTGAAATACTGCAGCCATAGCCGGCTTTAGGCACCAGCGAACCCTGCGGTCGCTGGGGCCCCCTGCTCCCTGAGGGCCCCCAACCAGAGCAAGTTATCTTATCCTGATATTTTGTTACATGTCTGTCAAACCAACAAAAGCTAGTACAGCATTCTTGTATACTTAATAAACCACATGGATAATAACTCTTATTTATACCTCCTTTAAAATTCAAAGATATTTCTGGTTGTAGTAACAGTATTTTCTCAAGAAACAGGCATCAGAATTCCATTAAATAATTTACCACTGACATGGTGTCCCTGGTTTAGTTAAATCCTGCTGTTGGACATTTTCTCCTCTAAAACTAACTACATAGCCAGCTTTAGGTCCCTGCTATACCCATGACTGCAGGGGGCTCCTCTTAATCATCTTTGACTGTGTGGGGGCCCCACAAAAGCTGATGCTGGTTGGGGAAAAATGAGGAAGAAAAAATGTATTAATTTACTACTTATGCTCTTTAACCTGAACAGGGCTGTGTTATGACCCTGTTAGGATGAAGCTGATAATGAACATGAGCAAGGTAAGCACTACAGAGATCAGCAGCCCAGAGTGACTGATCTCAGTGCAAATTTTGGATTTTAAGAAGAGATGATACTTCCGATCATTAAGGATGATTTTTTCTTTCAGGGAGCTTTACAAATACAAGCAGAACACCAGATACTATAACTCTCAATTTCTTTGCTTAAGAATTCAGTGCAATCCCAAAAATAATACAATAAAGGCTCAGAATCAGGGCTACATTTTAAATATTACTCTAATGCACTTAAAAAGTTAGTAGAATAACACCTTTTGCATGGAACCGTACTTTTGGACAATAAGTATAAAACTCAGATATATGGATTGATTGACTGTAATCCTGAATGATTTACCAGCAAATCAATCTTTTTACGAAGGAGAAAGCAAAAGTATGAACAAAATCAGGGAAGGTGTGTGAAATCAGGGACAGTGACAGGTATGTAAAATCATGGACAGTGACAGGTATGTGAAATCAGGGACAGTGACAGGTATGCATTACTGCCCAATGAGGGAAATAAGTGACTTATCCCTGCTGCTGTTTGACGATTGCTAAACAGCAGTCACTGATCTGGTGTGGCAATACCAGTCTTGCACAGTACATTGCTATTTGCTGAAATAACTACAAAACTAGGACTGTTATGGCTTATGCTTGCGTGTGTGTGTGCAAAAACTATCACTGATTTTTGTCTGTGCATGCACCCAATAATGCCAAGACACAAACATTATTCTTCTGGGTATCAGTAAAATGTACTTAACAAGTAATTATATTTCAAAAGTAGGACATAAGATATATCACAGAACATTTAGACACTTAGATCTTCTTGGAGTCTGGTGGCCCCCACTCACCAGACTGTATAAATGGATACTGGGGGCTCCCTTAATCATTCTTGACTCTGTGGGGACCTCCACAAAAACTGTTGCTGGTTGAAGAAAAATGAGGACAAAAAATGTTTCAGTTTTCTGATTGAGCTGTTTAACCTGAACAATGCTGATATATGACCCTTTTAGGATAAAGCTGATAATATTCTCTGGTTTCAATCATACCCATTATAAAACCAGCCCTGCTCAAATTTGTGTGTACAGAATGCTGCTGTAGGTTATGGGGGTCTGGGGATGATGTGGTTATTACAACTTTAATTTTCATCACAGTCAAACAGTTTTCTGTATTATTTCACTTATAATTATATTATAATTTTGTTTCCTTACAGAATGATTTTCATGTAACTTGGAGCTTTTCTCCCCGGGCCTCCACTGAAAATGGGTCTCAAGCCCAGTGGATTTTCTCGGTCAACAAATGTCAATAAATAAATAATAAATAAATAGAGGTGTGCGCATGAAGTCATTATAGCTTGTAATAGAGCTGAGGACAGTGTAATAATTGTTTATTTACTTTTCTCACATACCTCAGAGGTGTAAAACGAAGGTTACTATAGCTTGTGTAAGGGTGGTGTACTGTCTAAGAGTAACAAATAAGAATATATTACAGAAATTATTCTCACAATCACACATCAGGAACATATATATGGGGCTGACTTTGAGGGTTAAGGGTGAGGAAGCATGCTATGTATACATGTATCAGCAGTCATTTGAAATATATGGCTAAGGCAATTTAAACCTCTGCTTTCATCCTAGTCTAACACCAGAGGTATGTATAGGCAGTGACTATCTTTTGTGGGGGGTTAGGAAAGGAGCCTATATTCCCACAATTGGCTTGTTAGTTTATTGTAAGCTACTATTTTGTCAGCTTTGAACATTAAGCCTTGGGCACAATTTATGTCTTCCAAGAAAGAAAAAATAAGACTGAAAATCTTTTCTTTTTCATGATTTTTGTTTAGGCCACCATTGGAGTAAAATGCTGAGAAAATCCTCTAAAATGTATCCTGGGGCACATATATAACCCCTATGCCTTTGGAGGCACCAGCTTAATTGAGTTATTTCCTAAATGGTTATTACTGTGCTGTCTTGGTCAGGAAAGGTGTGCTGAAAGTATACAAAGAAAACTAAAGCTGAACAGCAATGATGAATTTCTTTCCTTAATAATAATTTGTGTTCAAGCCATTATTGGATGAAAAGGTTGTGTAAAAAGAAAAAAGAACTTTAAAATGCACTTCAGAGTAAATCGTAAGTTATGGCTTGAGAAAAAAATGATGTGCATGGTATGGGAGCCCAAAAGGGGGGGGGGGGTTCAGACGAAAGGATTGGCGGGTGTGGGGGGTGCTGAAACAGTAGGCCTAGTCATCATTTCATTTAAGTTCAGACCTGGACATATAGTTGTAATGTATCATTGTTGCAACTAAATGCCAGTAACTGTAAGTGTCCCTTTGTTAGACAGGTCAACAAAGTGTAGTATATAGGCCTGTTGTAATGTAACAGCTTGTAGCTAAGGTCTGTCTGTGCATACTACTCCTAAATGTTTGCAGCACAAACTAAAAGGTTTCTTAGGAGGTGTGGCTTTGACAGGATGATACTTATACTGGAAGTGCCTAGGGGGCCCCCAAACTGACATTTGCTGGGGGCCCCCAAAATGCTAACACCGGCCCTGACTGCAGCGTTCAAAGAGGAGAGTAGCGATACTTTATGCGGTTCATGAACATGACAAGTAAATTGTCAGTGTCAGTCCATGCACTCATCAAGTTATTCTTTCTCAGTTAGTGTCTGTACTGCAACAAGACAAGCAGGCATAAATGATTTCTCTTGCAGTAAAAATTTTAATACAGTTTTTATGCATATAAGCTGCAAGCAGCAGAGTCTAGTAATGTTTGTCGTATGAGAATCAGTCAAAATAAACAAAACATTTTTATATTTTCCCTGAATAGAAGGACCAAAGAATAGAAAGATTTTACATGTAAATTCAGTGCTTATTATGCAATTCCAGATTCCAGTTTGCTCAGTTTTTACTGCTGTGTAATTATTGGACTAAATTTTATTTTTTTCTAAATATTTTTTATTATTATTTTCTCATTTCAATGTATACATACATGTGCAGACCTCAGTGGGGTACACCAAAGGTAACCTTCAGAGCCAAAAGACATATGCAAATAAAACTTAAACAAAAATGCAATTTTATATACCAAAATGTCAGAGGATCAGCAGTGTATCCCCACAGATAATGCACGTCTCCCCATAACTCTAATCAGAATCCCACTATGAGATATTCATTAGCAAAGACTACCAGTGCATTTCCTCCCTAACCTCCTCAGACAAAACAGAATTTTTCCTGCGTCTACTGTGTCACTTATACTTTACTCAAATAGCTAATCATCACCTCCACAAGAACTGCTTTTTCTTTCCTTTCACTATATTATCTGTCATCTCCCTCCTGTCAGTCTCCATGACTAAGTTACAATGTTGCAACAAAGTCACTGGAGCAGAATATAATGTTTCTGTTTTATGTCTTATATGCTGTCATACAAGTGATGCTTTATTATAAGACAGCATGAGTTATGAAAACAGAATCTTAATATTTAACTTAGCTTGTTTTAGAACTGAAATTGATTAATTGAAAGGAGCAGCAACAGTAAGTACTTAAAATTTTTATTTGGGGCATAGCTTTAGGTTTATCAGTGCACCCCCATGTAGACCATTAACCAAAGCATGCATTTTGAAACAATGCATGTGACTCTGTGCCCACTTGAATCCAGTAGGCAAGATATCTCTGACTGCACATGAAATATACTGGATGAAGGCAGATCTAGCTAGGCAAAGGTAATAAGCATATGCAAGTCTTAGAAATGACACACTGCCTCAATCATGAAATGACTCAAGTTGTCAAAACTTCTGAACCTGAACTTTGCCACAAAGTATTCAACATCTCAAACATAACTAAGAAGTTTGAGACAACAATCCATATACCTTGGTATTATTCACCCAGTATCCATCCTGCATTCTGCATCCCTGAAGAAATTATTTTACCCTGACCGATGATTATAGATAGATGGTCAACAACAAAGGAAAAGGAAGTATTTAGCATGTACTTGGCCAAGAAAAAAAAAAAAGAAAAAAAGTGGAAGTGTTTAGCCTGTGACTAAATGTTCTCAGATGCAGCAGTTTGTATTATTGAGTACTGACAATATCTGATGTTTCTGCTGACCTGCATATGTCTGCATACCAGGCAATGTTCAGATGCATTTAATAATGAATAAACGTGACAAGCTATATGTAACAATGCCCATACAATGGCAAAAAGTGAAATGTACGTTCTTATTAAGAGAACAGCCAAATGCCCAAAACACCATTTGATTTATTATGAATCATAGCCTTTGCTTCTGTATATATAACATGTTGCATGGTGCAAACCACTGTATAGACAGATCCCTTTCAGCCAGAATTCCAATAAATTTATATCTTTAGAAACAAAAATGCATATTAACAGTTTTGTTACTTTCAGAACACCATTATTTAAATGTCGTTAATCCTCCTGTACTGTTTACTTTCCTCTGTTCTTCTTACATAACTGAACTTAGGCTTAATGGAAAGTAAAACATTTGGAGTGGTTAACCATAATTAATCTGTTACTTAAACAAAGTCGGTTACAGATCATGAATTCCAAATAGAACCTCATGAATAGTAAAGTGTAGCATCTGTTACTATCCATTAAATCATTACTGGCCATATGGTGCTGGATTGAGAGAATGGGATGTCAGCAAGGAACGTTCATTGAGCACTGAACATCTTTGTGTGGCGTTGCTGTGCTATGCCTGTTAGGTAATAATTATTCTGAAATAAATCAGTATGGAAAAAGTGTGTCTTTGTTCCTCAAGACTGCACTTCTCTCCTCAAAAATGTTGTACTCTTGCTACAGTGATTGTTAAGCATGATTGAGTACACTAATACAAAATTAAAGGCTGAAATAATGTGCATGGTTTCTCTTCTGAATTGAGGTATATTTTATTAGGAGGAGCTAATATGTTATTGTAGCACATTTCTCAGTTCCCTAACCATAACATGTTAAGAAAGTGACAATGTTAAATATCAAGTGATGTTTAGTTCCCTAAAACAGATCAGATTGAGAAGACGATTTTTGGTCTTATATATATAGTATGATATTTTGAAAAAAATGTACTGTTTGCCCAGTTGAGAACTGTAGCCATAACATTTACAGAAAGAAAGAAAACAATGCAGCTATACTGCTTGGCAGGCAGCAAAGCTGAACATAATTTTAATGTATATTCCTCTTGATTTTAAAACAAGGACATAGTAAAGCCTTCCACTATGACTCATCGAAGATCAAACCTCTTATGATCAGACTCACTGAACTTAGCTGCCCAAATTAAATTGTGAAAAATACAAACTTAAGTGTTTTTGCAGGGGGTCAAACTCCCTTGCACCTTCAATGTGGGGGCTAACCACCCATACACTCCAAACTTATATATACCAACTTCATGGCTGCACCAATTTAAAAAAGTGAGAAATCAGCAGCAAAGAGCAGCACAACTACAGAGCAATGTCACAGTAAAACAAACCATCTCAATTGTTCTAAAGTAATACCTCTGGAGATTAATTATATGCTGAATTCAGCCTAAAAAGAAATATCAAGCAAGAATAAATATGGGTTATAAAGTAAAAGCATCTAATAAAGTGGACCACTGATCTTTGCTGTATCCTGATTTGCCTTTGTATGCCATAAACACTAAAAATGTTGGACAACAGTCTCCTAACACCAGAACAGAGTTGTCATTTTACCAGGGGCGGCTCGTGCTATAGGACTGCAGGACTGTAGCCATCCCACCTAAAAAAAAATAAAAATAGAACAGAGAAACACAAAATCAAAAACTGTAAAATTCCTGGAAGTGTACATATGCGCACACGCTCTCAGACTGTTTTCTCAGCAGTCTAGATAAGAGGAAAGGCATCTCAGCCCCAAGATGCCCAGCAGTCTGTGCGGCAGTGACGTCACAAAATGGAGGCCACTCCAGATGTCGCAGGCAGGACCAATCGCGGATTTGGACTGCAAAGAATACTTTGGGATGGACCAATCGTGCAAGGAATACTGGCTGTTCGGATATCGGCGGCAACAGAGCAGTTATTTGGCTCATCAGCAAAGCGGATAGGGGAGCAGTTATTTATTTAGCTCGTCAGTGGGACTGTTCAGGTATTGGAGAAAAGGTAAGCGGTGTGTGTGTGTGTGTGTGTGTGTGTGTGTGTGTGTGTGTGTGTGTGTGTGTGTGTGTGAAATGCCCCAGTTGCTATATACTGATGGCTAGAGCAGACTCATGCTAGTGTGGTAGGGATTACCTCAGGCTTGAACCCTGTACCTTGTATGCAGGTGTTAAGGGCCTGAATTCCCTACCCACCACCATTTGTAAAAAAAATTGCAGATTTTTGCCTCATATTTGATCTGTTCTGTTCCTCATAATATCTGTAGTTTCTAAATGTTTGATGGTGCAGTGGTAGCATTGTTGCCTCACAGCTGTAGGTTCTCAGGTTTGATTCTTGGTTGGGGTGCCTTCTGTATCTTCTCCCTGTATTTGTGTGGGTTTGCTTTTGTGTCCTCCCATGTTACAAAGACATGTCTACATTATTTCTTCCTGGCCCTCTGCTGAAAATTGTTTTTTTATTCCAAGTCAGACTGTCCTGGTTAACAAATGTTAAATAAAATTGACAGGCATTTGAATTTCAGACTTCAGGTTTCTGAATGTTTAGTTCTGTACATCTTTGATGGTGCAGTGGTAGCCTTGTTACCTCACAGCTATAGGTTTTCTGGTTTGATTCTTGGCTGGGGTGCCTTCTGTGTGGAGTCTGCATCTCCTCCCTGTGTTTGTGTGGATTTGCTCTGGTGTCCTGCCATTTTACAAAGACATGTGTCTGCAGTATTTCTCCCTGGGCCTCTGCTGAAAATTGTTTTTGTTCTGTCAGAAGTAAAATTGACAGGCATTTGAATTTCAGACTTCATATTCTTCAGAAAATACATAGTAACACAACCTTTTATTCTAGCAATTTTCTAAGTTTATAAGATGAATATTTGAAATTTGTCCCTATTTTTAGGACTGTATTCCCCCATTATTGGCTTCATCCAGGTTTTTTGTGCTAAGGTTGACAGCTATGGCAAGAACTGAATTCACTGAATATGTTTGAGGGCTGTATTCCCTCATTACTGGGTTTGTCCTGGTGTTTTGTACTAAGAGGTTGACAGCTATGGTGAGAACTGAATTCACTAAATGATAGCCATTTAAGTTTCAGTTGTCCTCTCTTTCACAAAGCAGCTGATTTGGCATAGTGGTATGTTACTCTGACTGTTTTGCACAGAGACCTTGGCAGTAAAATGTATGGTGGTAACACAGCATTTCTCTTTCACAAAGCAGATGATTTGGTGTAGTGGTATGTTGCTCTGACTGTTTTGCACAGGGACCTTGGCAGTAAAATGTATGGTGGTAACACAGCTTTTATTCTAGCAACTTTCCAAGATTATACAAGCAATGTTTAAAGTGTCCCTGATTTTGGGCTTTTGACCCCCCCAATAAATTTTGGCTTTTTCCAGATTTCTTGTGCTGCGAAGTTGAGATGCAGTTGAGTATTGAGTAGATTTTACAAGGAGCTGAGAGTTGCAGGGGAAGAGAAGTTTAGTGCTGCTTATGCTTAGCTGGCTTGCATTGTTAATAGCACAACAGGTTGTGTACTTGCTTTTGATGCAGAATGCTGTGGGTTCTACTCCCACAAGGGGTGGATGCTGCCATACTGAGAATGTTCTCCTTGGTTAAGATACTAACTATGAGTCTGTTATCAGTTTGCCATCCATTTCCTCTTGCAATATTACTAGCTTATCATTTTTTTAATGTAATATAGGCAATTTATTCCTCAGGGGCAACAGACACTTTATTTTTCAATGAAACCATGAAATATAAAGGTGTTTGCTAGCAGCAACCTCTTCATTAGTTAAAGATTTCTTTAATGTGGAATTATTTAGATGACTTTTACTTCTTCAGAGATTGTGCATATTTACTGATAATGGACTGTAGAATTGTGCATATTTACTGATAATTTACTGTAGAATTGTGCATATTTACTGATAATGGAATGTAGAATTGTGCATATTTACTGATAATGATGGACTGTAGAATTGTGCATATTTACTGATAATGATGGACTGTAGAATTGTGCATATCTACTGACAATGGTGGACTGTAGAATTGTGCATATTTACTGATAATGGTGGACTGTAGAAGTCTGAGTAGACTTTTATGATGGTAATGTTCTGAACTGGGCAGTTTTGTCATTATGGGTGCATGCATTTTGTTTCATTGCTTACTGGAAAAATGTTCAAAACAAATTTAAAACACCCTCTAACAACTGTACTGTATTGTACAAGGAATATAATTTAGTACAATCAGGAAGGTGTATCAAAGAGCACATGTATGTTTCATATGCAAGGGGCCTATGATTTGAAAACAGCCCAAAATTAATCTTTATCTGCCACTAGAAAAATGTATTTTCTTTTTCAATGCTGTTTCAATGAATGTGAGTTTCAAGGGCAGAGAAGTTTTAATGCTAAGTCTGTTTTCATTGTGAGACTGCATTGCTTTGTTTAGCAGATGTCTTAGTCTTTGTGCTGTAAAATGCAAAATAAAACTTTCAAATGAAGTCCAAATCATCATAGAAGTAAAGCAGTATGCACATTAGTGTTTATGGTAAATTGAGTGAAATATCCAAGTAATGGATCATTGGAATGGCTGCAGAGGCTCCATTCGACCATGATTTTGTGAGGGGGAAGGGCGGCAAAATCAGACAGGCCCAGCTGAACTATACCTCCCAACTGTCCAGATTTTCAAAGAATGAATAGATTTTTGCTTCTTATTTTTGGTTTGTTCCTAATTCTGCGGTGGTGCAGCAGTAGCATTGTTGCCTCACAGCAAGAGGTTCTCCCGTTCGATGCTTGGGTTGGGAATGCCTTCTGTGTGGAGTCTGCATGTCCTCCCCACGGTTGAGTGGGCATTCGAAAGACATGTGTTGAATGGGCGTGCCTTTGTTGAAGGTTGGGCATCGGGCTGGCAACTCAACACCATGAAAACCAACTGCCAATCATTAGCAGACCGGAGTTCCACTGTGGCGACCCCTAACCGGGAAAAGCCGAAAGACAAACAACAACATTTTTGGTTTGTTCCTCATAAAATTTATAGTTTTCTGGCAAATCATTTAGGAATTAAGTCACTAAATGCTACACTGAGTTTCAGACTTCATAACCTTCAGAAAAATGCATGCTAAAGTAAGACCTGTTATTCTATCAACTGTCTCAGTTTATACAAGAGCAATTTTTAGTACTGTTTATATGTTCCCCCAATATATTTGGTCTTGTCCAGATTTATTGCATTAACAGGTTGAGAGGTACATGCAAATAAATTGCTTTATAGAATTAGGCATAGCCAACCTCTGAACTGTCCCAGATTTTGGCTCAAAATGTTGCTCTTCCCCCTAATAATCCCTCTGCAAAATAGCAATTTTGGAAGAAAACATGGAGGGTTTACAATTAAGAAATAACTGTAATAATCAAAATGATAGATTACTTTTATTTCAGAAATGCATGTAGATTCTTTTATTTTGTCAGCTGCTCAAGTTAGCAGTTCTAATATTAAAGTATCCCTTCTTTGACAGGTTCCCAGCTGTATTGTGTGGCTATTTTATATTTTTGCATCACGTTTTTGGTCCATTTTTCATAAAATTGTGTTTTTTTGGCAAATTAGTGGTAAATCATTAAAGACTGAAGTTAGAAAATAATTACAGATATTTGAGTTTCAGATTTCATACCCTTCAGAAAATTCATACTAATGCAAGACCTATTCTATTATCTTTCTAAGTTTATAAGAGCAATATTTAAAAATTGTCCTTATTTTTGGGCATTTGTCCCACTTCTATGTATGGCTTTGTCCAGATTTCTTGCTCTGAGGTTGAGAGGTATGACAAATGTGTCAGGGCTATCACAGTCAGCCAGAGACATTTCAAATTGTGACATACTTGTTGCACCCCACTCCCCCATGTAGTGACTCTGGATGTGTCCAAGCAAGGCAAGGAGTAGTTATGCAGTGTAAATGTGCAGAGTGTCCCCCCATCCAAGGTAGACACAAGTACTACAGTGGCTTTTCATCTGTCCTTGATTTTGCAGAATGGTCTGGTTTCTGTCATATTTTTGTACTGTTGATTTATGCTTATTACTCAAAGTGCCTATTGCTCTGTGTTTAAGTAGCAATGCTTTAATGACCATCAGGTAAGCTTGTCTGAGATTGTAAGATGCAAGTAAGCTTTAATAAGCATACTGTTAAAGAATTGCCAACACTGAAAGCCTTTCTGTTGTTGCCATGCAGAGAATACTTAACTAGATAATGTATAAGCCTTGGGTATTGAAATGCATATGACAGTATTTGTAATCAAGGACAGGATTACATTTTAAGAAGCTCATTACACTTGTTGGAGAATTCCAGTCATCTCTACAGGCTTTACCCGTAAACTAAACAGAATGCCAATCATGTGTGGACCATAACCTGTACAGTAATCCTTCAAGCAATGTATATTGAGCTTGTTTCTTGTTTGCTTTTCATTTTTTACTTTGGTCATGTTTTCCCCATGAAACAAATAGATAGCTGTCAGGAAGCATGTCTTTTTTGGATAAGAAACATTTTTACAAGTGGGGACATCACAGAGATTTCTACTTTCAGCATGTTACTTGGTACTTTAATAAAGCTGAATATAAATTATAATTAGAACTGCAGTGCAAGGAGAAGTGGTTTGAGATGAGTGCTGCTTGTTTTTCTTATACTTGATTTTGACTGGCATTCCAGTAATGTATTTAAAAAGTAATTTATTTTTTCATGCCTCACAACCTTTTGTTTCCATCTAGATATTAAGTAGGCTGTCATGCAGCCAATGAATTGAAATATTTTTATTCTTCTACACTTGTTTTTGTCTTGATTGAACTCTCATAATGACTGTTTGGCACCCATGGCAGCGTATTTAATTAAAGTTAGTTTTTGTGGTTTTGAGCATAGCTCCTCCCCTTTCTAGTTGGCCGCACCCTTTCCCATTGACCCCCACCCATTCAGCTGCCTCCTGCAGCCCCCCTTTGATTTGAAGTCACCAGCCGCCACTGCATTTTACTTATTTGATTATTTGATTATTCCTTCATTCATTCAGCCAGTCAGTTGTTCATTCTTTAATTTCTTCAGTCAGCTGGTCATTCTACTTGTTGATTTGTTTATTCATTTTTTAACAAGAGGACTGAATATGTTGAAATGTTATAGCCATAAACCAAATCATGGTGATTTATGCCACACGAGCAGAACATTTATGACATGCTGAAAAATATTCAGAGAGATGCACAGTTGTGCTGTAAAAGGATGCCTGCTTTCTCAAGTAGCACAGACTAATCAGTATCAGACATGAGTATAGCCTTGGAGCTCCACAAAAGGTTATGTGAACTTTTATTATAAATCCCCTCTTCAGCCTTGTTATATGCAGTTTCTTTTAAATGCAATAAACAGTCTGCAAGCGCTGCTGGACTGTAGGCAGAGCTCTGGGATTTGACTCCTGCAAAGGTGGATTTGATGCCAGTCTGGGTGGATGTAGTGTTACATTGTTTTTGGAAGATGGCTACCATTTTCCAGTAAGTGCAATAATTCATAAAATATGTTATGTACAGTACTTATATATTAGTTTGTTTAGTGGGGCAGTGGACTGATGAATATGGGATCCATTTAAGCAAAAGCCTGCAAGCTATAAATGCACATAGGATATTTTGGCATTGTCTTGAAGAAGTAAAATACATTTACAACCCATGAAGTTTATAAAAACCCTCATTTCAAAAAAAGTCCATAGTGAAAGGCCAATTGGTCAGAGCAGACAGGATGGTTAGCTCGGACACAACATTTTTGGAAGAAGTAAAGTTACCCTGAGACTCTTTTAGAGAAAGTAAGTCAAGAAGTCAGGGATAAAAGAAATAATGGTTGCTATAAGCCAATTTTGGTTTATGGTAAGAAAAATAAGACAGCCCAGAATGAAAAACCAGACCTTAACATGGATTTGGGATTTATAATTTGTTTTAATCAGGATGTAGGTAGGATAGTTGACACCATTCATAATAATTGGGACATACTGCAATTTGATTCCAATATAGCCCAAACAATGGGTGGAGGGCCAAAAATAATTTATAAAAGGGATAGGTCATTCAAGGAAATTTTTGAAGGGATTATGAACTATAACGAAGTTGACAAGAGTAGAGCAAAAGGGAACTATAAGTGTCAGCATTGTAATTTTTGTTCCCACATTTTGGAGACCAGAGACACATTCCAGTTGAATGGGAGAATTTTGAGGCTGTACAGGTATTTTAATTGCTGTACAGCCAATGTGGTTTACCTGGCTAAGTGTTAAAAGTGTCCAACATTTTATGTAGGAAAGACCTCAAGACAGTTTAAAAACAGAATAGGGGAACACCTATTGGATATTAAACACAAGAGGTTGACCAATGCACTAGCCAGACATATAAACCAGTATAGCGAGCATGTTTTTAAATTTTTACTGGTTCAGCATTTACCAAAGGACCCACCGATTTGGACATCTGTGAACTAAGATGGCAACTTAGACTGGATGCAGCTAATTTTCCAGGAATTAATGAAGCCATCAGCATCTCCAGTATACTAAAGTTAAGACACATTTTGGGATAAATCTTCTGTGGGTAATATACCTGGGTTCTGGTGGAACAAAACAAAATATAATAAAGATTAAAAAATATTTAATAGGGAATTTTAAATACAGTTTTGCTTTAGGATAATAGATTTTTCACCATGGCTCTCAAATGGTATATTTTATTTTATTTTCTTATATTTATTAATTGAGTGTTATGTGATGAATATGAGGAGTGTTACTAGATATGGGCAATTAGTATGTACCTAAAGGATAAGGTATCAATTGCATATATATGTTGAAACATACTTTTTAAAACACACATTCCTTGGTAATATGAATTTGATATGTATATTAATATTTGTTTCTGGTATTAATTACTATTATTTTTATATAGAGCTTTTAGGGATTGGTCTTTTTTATGTGTATTAGGCATTTTAAATGGGTGGGCCACTTTAAGGTCTAATTTGTCATTAAATGAAGGTTTATTATATAAGGCTGGGTGTTAAGGGTTCATTATGTGGATGCTTTTAAACTTGTTCTGAGGAAGTCCTGTTTTATGTGAAGGGAAGAAAGCACTCAACTGTTGAATAAATATTTTTGATTCACTGTTCGAGTGACTGGCTCTACATTTCTGGAATAGTTCAATAGTTCATTTCCTGTCTTTGTGTGGTCATACAGAAACTCTCCTAGTTAGGAATAAATCCTTACATTACCAGATGGGTAGCCAACTGGTTACCAACAGGACACATACTGTCAAAGTGGGAGACTTTACCTCTAGCAAAATACCAGTCACCAGTGACATATCACAAGGGTTCTGTGCTGTGGCCCTTATTGTTCAGAATTCTCAGAAGTTCAGGTAAACTTGTATGACCTGTGGCTGACCAAGTTTACTGATGACTGCAAACTGGGAGCAATCATTGAGTCCCCCAGTGATGTTAATACACAGCAGACAGGGTTAATGCAGACAAATGACTGCTGCCAAAGCCACGGATTAAAGCTTAATGCAAAAAATGCATTATTATTCCCTTTGGGAAAGCTGACATCCCTGATAATTACATTATATACAGCACCACCTTCCAAAGTGTAGACCCAGTGGTAAGTGATCTGGGTACTCAGGTTGATAGCAATCTGAACTTTAACCACCCCATATCCACAGTAGTAAGGAAAGTAGTAAGTAAGTAGTAAGTAGTAAGGAGTAGTAAGAGAAAGAGGTTGGCAAAGAAGAAGTGGGATTGTCATAGAGATGAAGAAAGTAGACAGGAGTATAAGGAGATGAGGTGCATGGCAAAGAGAGAGGTGGCGAAGGCTAAGGATAAGGCATATGAAGAGTTGTATGAAAGGTTGGACACTAAGGAGGGAGAAAAGGACCTGTACCGATTGGCTAGACAGAGGGACCGAGCTAGTAAAGATGTGCAGCAGGTAAAGGTGATAACGGATAATGAGGGAAACATACTCACAAGTGAGGAGAGTGTGTTGAGGAGATGGAAAGAGTACTTTGAGGGGTTGATGGATGAAGAGAATTAGTGGGAGAGAAGGTTGGATGATGTGCGGATAGTGAATCATGAAGTGCAGTGGATTAGCAAGGAGGAAGTAAGGATAGCTATGAAGAGAATGAAGAATGGAAAGGCTGTTGGCCCAGATGACATACCTGTGGAAGCATGGAGGTGTTTAGGTGAAATGGCAGTGGAGCTTTTAACCAGATTGTTTAATGAAATCTTGGAAAGTGAGAAGATGCCTGAGGAATGGAGAAAAGGTGTTTTGGTACCGATCTTTAAGAATAAGGGTGATGTGCAGAGCTGTAGTAACTACAGAGGGATAAAATTGATCAGTCACAGCATGAAGTTATGGGAAAGAGTAGTGGAAGCAAGGTTAAGAAGGGACGTGATGATTAGTGATCAGCAGTATGGTTTCCTGCCAGGAAAGAGCACTACAGAGATGCGATCTTTGCTCTGAGAGTGTTGATGGAGAAGTACAGAGAATGTCGGAAGGAGTTGCATTGTGTTTTTGTAGACTTAGAGAAAGTATATGACAGGGTGCCTAGAGAGGAGTTGTGGTATTGTATGAGGAAGTCAGGAGTGTCAGAAAAGTATGTAAGAGTGGTACAGGATATGTACGAGGGTAGTGTGACAGCGGTGAGGTCTGCGGTGGGAGTGACGGATGCGTTTAAGGTGGAGGTGGGGTTAAATCAAGGATCAGCTCTGATCCCTTTCTTATTTGTAATGGTGATGAACAGGTTTACAGATGAGATCAGACAGGAGTCCCCGTGGACTATGATGTTTGCAGATGACATTGTGATCTGTAGTGAGAGCAGGGAACAGGTGGAGGAGACCCTGGAGAGGTGGAGATATGCTCTAGAGAGAAGAAGAATGAAGGTCAGCAGGACTAAGACAGAATATATGTGTGTGAATGAGAGGGAGGATAGAGGAATGGTGAGGATGCAAGGAGTAGAGGTGGCGAAGGTGGATGAGTTTAAATACTTGGGGTCAATAGTTCAGAGTAACGGTGAGTGTGGAAGAGAGGTGAAGAAGAGTATGGGGTGGGTGGAGAAGAGTGCCAGGAGTGATTTGTGACAGACGAGTACCAGTAAGAGTGAAAGGGAAGGTCTACAAGAGGGTAGTAAGACCAGCTATGTTATATGGGTTGGAGACAGTGGCAATGACAAAAAGACAGGAGTTTGAGCTGGATGTGGCAGAGTTAAAGAAGTTAAGATTTGCACTGGGTGTGATGAGGGTGGACAGGATTAGGAATAAGTATATTAGAGGGTCAGCCCAGGTTGGAAGGTTTGGAGACAAAGCCAGAGAGGCAAGATTATGTTGGTTTGGACATGTGCTGAGGAGGGATGCTGAGTATATTGGGAAAAAGATGCTAAGGATGAAGCTACCAGGGAACAGGAAAAGAGGGAGGCCTAAGATAAGGTTTATGGATGTGGTGAGAGAGGACATGCAGGTGGTTGGTGTGACAGAGCAAGATGCAGAGGGCAGGAAGAAATGGAAACAGGTGATCTGCTGTGGTGACCCCTAACGGGAACAGCCGAAAGAAGATGATGATGATCCACAGTAGTAAGGAACTCCTTCTATGTTGCACATATTATTAGTTCATAGGTTCATAGGTTCGTACTAGGCTATCTGCCCTAGGGCATTTATAAGCCTAGCCAGAGTGTGTGTGGCTTTCACCACCCCTTAGGATGAGTATACTAAGCCCTTTTAGGGTTTAGTTTACTGTGCCTCTGTCTAGTAGTGACACAGAGATGACCCCCGGGGTAAACCTACGATCTCCCATCCACTCGTCAAGATTTCTCTTGAATAGAGTTAGTGAGGGGCTCTGCCTAACATGGACTGGGATTCTGTTCCAGAGTGTAGGGAGACTCTGGGTTATGAATCTGTCCCTCCAGCATGTCCTATTTATTTCTGTGTTGAGGTTCAAGTCTCTTGCTCTCGTGGCTCTGATGGATTTGCATTTTCTGAGGTGGAGCATGTCCATTAATTCCGGATTGGACATGGCCTTGTACATCAGGCACAGATCACCTCTGAGTAGGCAGTATGCAACTGAATAGAGCTGGAGTTTCTTCAGACGGGTAGCATATGACATATGTTTGAGACCCTTTATCCTCTTGGTGAGGAACTTTTTGGGTCTTTCCAACTGCTGCAGGTGTTGGGTAAGATACATCCCAAATGGGGCATTGTACTCAATCATTGGCCTGATAAGAGAAGAGTACAGGGGCACAATGACCTCTCTTGATCTAGATGTGAATCCCTTCATGATAAGGTGGGCAATATAGAAGGTCTTCCTAACCACTTTGGCAATGTGAGTGTCAAATGAGAGGTTACTGTCAACTTGGGTCCCTAGGTCCCTGATTACCTCTTCCGTACTTAATGGATTACCACCTATGTGGTAATTTGTGGGTACCTTGTTTTTCCCAAAGGGTATGACTATACATTTTTTGGTGTTCAGCTTAAGGCCATGGCTCTGGCACCAATTATCCGTTTCTATGAGGCCTCTCTGAAGGATGCTTTTGTCCACTGGAGTATCAATTATGGCGCCCAGTTTGCAGTCATCTGCGAACTTTGTCAGCCACAATCCTCCTATGTTTGCATGCACCTAGGAAAAATAAATGCCGAACAAGAGGGGTACCAGGACTGAGCCCTGTGGGACACCGCTTGTGACCGGCTTAGAGTCTGACATGGCTCCAGCAACTCTGACCCAGTGGGTTCTGTCCTTGAGCCAGTTTACATTTAAGCTGGTGAGCTTGTCTATGATGCCCAAGTGGGGTATTGTCTCGAAGGCTTTTGCAAGGTCAAGGTAGGCTGTGTGAACTGCCTTACCCACATCAATGGCCTTAGTGACTGTTTCAAAAAAGTCGACCAAGTTCAAAAGGCCGGATCTGCCCTTGACAAAGCCAAATTGGGTAGGATCCAATGTCTGTAGGTCCCCAATGTCTTTGTTTATGAGTTTCATAATGATCCTCTCCATAGCTTTGCAGACCAGGCTCGTCAACCTTATGGGGCGGTAATTTCCAGGGTCCGTAGAAGCACCGCCTTTGTGGAGTGGGACCACTGTTGCTGTACGCCACTCTTTGGGTACGTATCCTGTAGTAAGGCTAAGATTAAACAGCAGCCTTATGTGTGGGTTTAGTTCCTCTTGGAGTTCATGTAGCACACAGCCCGGGACACCGTCCGGTCCCATTGATGCTGTGTTTTTAGCTTTAGAGAGGGCGGCTCTCACCTGGGCATCTGAGATGTTAGGGAGGCTCCACTCTGCTGGGATAGATATTTCTCCTTTTGGGGAGGGGGAGGAGAAATTTGCACTGAACCTGTCTGCCAGAATGTTGGCAATGTCTGTGGGTTCAGTGTATTTTGTGTCATTTTGTACTAACTCTGAGCATATCTGGGAGTTTCCACCCAGGTTTCTAACATAGCTAAAGAAGGCCTTGTGATTGTCTTTTGTGTCTTTTGCAATTTTTCTCTCAAAGTTGGCCTTGGATGATTTTATGAGTGATCGTAGTTTTTTGCTAGTACTGATCAGAGATGCCTTCCCTTTTAGGGATTTTGCTCTGTCATGTATTAGCTTCCTCCTCCTGTTGTAAAGTTTGTTTATGGCTGGGGTCCACCAGACCGGGTGCCTGCCTTTGGGGGAATGGGTCTTGGTTTTATTTGGGATTGCATGATCCATGCATTCTTGAAGGTGCTCGTAGAAGGCATTTGTAAAGGATTCAGCAGTGTGGGTTGTGGTTTCCACTGGCCCAGGGGCCTTGAAGGATACCACTTCAGTCTTAAGAAGTGTGAAGTTGGCTTTTGAGAAGTTCTTCACTGTGGTCTTTTGTGCAGTGGATGGGGGCAGGATGTGGATTTCCAGTGAGATTAATTTATGGTCTGATCTCACCAATGAGGGATATACTTCCGGTGTGGAGCAATTTGTCCCCGTGTTTGTGATGATCGGGTCTAGTATATTATCTCCTCTTGTGGGAATGGTGACTAGTTGTTCCATCGCATTGGAGTTTATGAATTCTAGGAACCTTTGGGCTAGGGTGTTGGAGTTTGAGTAATGTTCCCAGTCTATGTTTGGGTAGTTGAAGTCTCCCAATATGATGGTATTTGGAGAGACATTCATACTCTCCAGTGTCTTCAGGAAGGCTGTGTGGGGTTCCTGAGTTTGAGAGGGTGGTCTGTAGCATGCTACAAACTGTAGGGAAGTTTTGCCTATGGTTAGTTGCACCTGGATGGTCTCCGATGCTTCGTGCATTGCCACTTACCTGGAGGTGTGGGTATCTTTGATGAATATGGATACTCCCCCTCCTTTTGTGGTTAGGTCCAAGTTCTGGGGCCGGAAAGCATGATATGAGGTAAAACCTGACAGTGCTGGGGTGCTCTCAGGAGCCTTGAACCAGGTTTCAGTCACTGCACAGACATCGATGTTCTCCATACTGAGGAGGGCTTCGAGAGCGTGCATCTTGAGGTTTAGACTTCTGGCATTGAGCAGCATTACCCTTAGTTTTTTTCCACTTTTGTTTTCTAGGGAGGTAGGTTTGTCATTTGAGCCTTGCCTAAAAAAGGCACTATGGGGTGGCAAGAGCCTTGGCCAATGTCCGGAAGCCCAGGGGTGACAGGTGCAAGCCATCCCTTGCGAAGCAGCGTGGCTTGTCAAGCATGTCATCCCAAGCAGAGAGGGATGTTATGATTCCATTATACTCAGCCCTCATCAGACCAATAATTGAGAATGATGTTCCCTTTTGCATGTACCTCACCAGACACCTGTAACAATTGGAGAGACCACAGAGGTTTCTCTTCAAGAAATTACAGGGTACACAAAACAAGTCTTAAGTGGAAAGACTGAAAGCCCTTTCACTATATTCTGCCTCCTACAGGTTGCTAAGGGTTGACCTGTGCCCGGCTTACAGTGCAGTCTCAGACTCAGCCCTGACGGAAATGCTACACATTCATAAATCAAACTGCACCAGGGTCACATTCTTCAGGGATCTTAACCTAGCCTCTGACATGAACAGGTCATGCTGGAGAAAAAGATACATCTCCTATAGACTTCCACTTCTCTGGAACATCTAATTCACACGAAACAGAGCCCCTCCCTGACCTTCTTCAAATGTAACCTAGATCAATGGTGGGTGACTGAAAATTCCCTCCTGGGGTGGTGTCCATATCCCTCCTGGATAGAGGAAATTGGTATTAACTACCATAGACATTTACCTATGTGAACTTCACTCACCTAACCACTAACAATTGGGGCAACTCATGATAAATATGGTTAGGCTTGTAAAGGATAGGGCTGTTAGCCTAGTAACCTTCTGTGAACCTATAAAAGTTCACAAGTCACTGTACTACATCCAGGGGCAGCTCGTGCTATTGGACTGCAGGACTGCAACTCCCCCTAGCTGTAAAAAGAAAACAAAAATAAAAGAAAAAGAAAATAAGAAACTCCCAGAACTCCACACATGCATGCTGGAAACTGGACTGGTTTAACTACAGTCCAGATTAGGAAGAAGTGATCAGACTATAGAGATGCCCAGAAGTCTATGCGGTTACAACTGGAAGGGGACCAGACTACACCATCTGCAGGCTGGATTATCCATCCTGCTCTCACAGGAACTTTATTTCATCACATGGATTTTGTATTTCTTCACACAAAGCAGGAGATTCTTCAACAGAGCCCTCAGGTAAGCTCTCAATGGGACTTGTATTTCAAGGTGTGTACAGAGCTTTATTATTTCAACAGAGCTTGGTGTGTGTGTGTGTGTGTGTGTGTGTGTGTGTGTGTGTGTGTGTGTGTGTGTGTGTGTGTGTGTGTATGTGTGTAATGCCCCAGATAAATATACCTGGTGGCTAGAGAGACTCAGGAAACAGTAGCAGTTAGAGAATAACTCAGGCTCAAACCCTGTACCTTGGGTGCAGGTAGCAAGAGCCTGAATTCCCTACCCACCACCAATTGTGAAAACTATTCAAATTTTTGCTTCATATTTTTATTCTGTTCCTCATAAAATCTGTGGTTTTCTGGATTTAATTCCATAAATAATAACAAGCATTTGAATTTCAGACTTCATATTCTTCAGAAAGTACATGGTAACATAAACCCTTTTATTCTAGCAATTTTCTAAGTTTATAAGATCAATATTTGAAATTTGTCCCTATTTTGGGGCTGTATTTCCCTCAATACTGGCTTTGTCCAGTTTTTTTTTCTGCTAAGAGGTTGAGAGCTATAGTGAGAACTGAATTCACTGTATATGTTTGAGGGTTGTATTCCCCCATTATTGGCTTTGTTCAGGTGTTTTGTCCTAAGAGGTTGAGAGCTATGGTGAGAACTGAATTCACTAAATTTAAGTTTCAGTCTTCCTGTCTTAGTTTCATGAAACAGTTGATTTGGCACAGTGGTATGTTGCTCCTACTATAGTGCACAGGGTCCTGGGGCCATGTCTTGGCAGTACAATGCACAGTGGTAATACAGCATTTTATTCTAGCAATTTTCCAAGATTATACAGGCAATGTTTAAAATATGTCCCTGGTTTTTGGGCTTTTCAGCCCCAATAAATGTTTGGCTTTTTCCAGATTTCTTGTGCTGCAATGTTGAGAGATACATTTGAGTGTCAAGTGTATTTTACAAGGAGCTGAGAGCTTCAGGGAAAAAAAAGTTTAGTGCTGCTTATGATGAGTTTACTTTCATTGTTAATAGCACAACAGGTAGTATACTTGCTTTAGATTCAGAAGGCTGTGGGTTCTACTCCCACAGTATACAGATGCATTGCTGATACTGTACCATGTTGTACTTTTAAAGGGGGTGGATGCTGCAGTCCTGAGAATGTCCTCTTTGGTGGAGATACCTAGTAACTATGAACCTGTTATCAGTTTTCCATCCATTCCCTATTCCCTATTATTAAAGATTGAAGTTAGAAAATAATGACAAACATTTGAGTTTCAGATGTCATACCCTTCAGAAAATTCGCAGTAATGCAAGGCCTACTATTCTATTATCTTTCTAAGTTTATAAGAGCAATATTTAAAATGTGTCCTTATTTTTGGGCCTTTGTCCCACTTCTATTTTTGGCTTTGTCCAAATTTCTTGCTCTGAGGTTGAGAGGTATGACAAATGTGTCAGAGCCATCACAGTCAGCAGAGACATTTCAAATTGTGATATACTTGTTGCACCCCACTCCCCCATGTAGTGACAATGAATGTGTCCAAACAAGGCAAGGGGCAGTTATGCAGTGTAAGTGTACAGAGTATTCCCCCATCCAAGGTAGACACAAGTACTACAGTGACTTTTCATCTGTCTTTGATTTTGAAAAATGTTCTGCTTTTCTGTCATATTTTTATACTGTTGATGTATGCTTCTTGTTATTCAGAAAATGCATGTTGTTGCAGTGCCTCTTGCTCTGTGTTTAAGTAGCAATGCTTTAATGACCATCAGGTAAGCTTGCCTGAGATTGTAAGATACAAGTAAGCTTTAATAAGCATACTGTTAAAGAATTACCAACATTGAAAGCCCTTTTGTTGTTGTCATGCAGAGAATATTTACATAAATATATAATGTAAAGCCTTAGGTATTGGAATGCATATGACAGCATTTGTAATAAAGGACAGGATTACAGTATTTTCAGAAGCTCATTACACTTGGAGACTTGCAATCAACTTTGCAGGCTTTACCCATAAACTAAACAGAATGCCAATCTATCATGTGTGGTCCATAACCTCTGCAGTAATCCTTTAAGCAATTTATCTTGAGCTTGTTTCTTGTTTGCTGTTCATTTTTACTTTGATCATGTTTTCCCCATGAAACAAGTAGATATTTGTTGTCAGGCAGCAGGTCTTTTTCGGATAACAAACATTTTTACAAGTGTGGGTATCACAGAGATTGCTACTTTCATCATGTTACTTTGTACATTTATAAAGCTGAATATAAATTATAATTAGAATTGCAGTGCAAGGAGAAGTGGTTTGAGTTGGGTGCTGCTTGCTTTTTTATTCTTGATTTTGACTGGCATTCTAGTAATGTATTTAAAAAGTAATTTATTTATTCATGCCTCACAACCTTTTTGTTTCCAGCTAGATATTAAGTAAGCTGTAATGTAGCCAATGCATTTAAATTTTCTTTTTTCTTCTACACTTCATTTTGTCTTCATTGGACTATCATAGTGATGGTTTGGCACCCAGGGCAGCGTATTTAATTAAAGTCCCAGTTTTTGTGGTTTGGAGCATAGCTCTGTCCCTTTCTTGTTGGCCACACCCCTTCCCATTGGCCCTACCCTTTCAGCTGTCTCCTGCAACCCCCCTTTGATTTGAAGTCACCAGCCGCCCACTGACTACATCATTTGTTGCAAGGTGCCCTGGTAAACATGTGGAATGGAGTATTCCATTTTGCTTATCAAAATGATGAATTCTGATGAAAACTGGGTAGCATTTTCAGAAACTGAATATTCAGTGCAGGCAATAAGTAGCACAAACATTTTTCAAGGTGACTAATAGTAACTTGTTACATGATTCCAGACCTACAACATACTTCAAGCTTTTTTGAATATGCATCTACCACTATCTTGAATTCATTATTCCCAAATGGTCCTGTGAAATTAATATGTAATCTTTTTCAAAGTCCTTCTGAAATCCTTAGTGGCATCTTCTACTCCAGGTAACATGCCTCAAAAGCCATCTTGCATTTCCTGTGTCTTGGTCTAGCTATAAACCCCAGACTATCCTTCTACCTCATGTTTTCATTTTAGCAATGCCAGAATAACCTGATGGAAGTTCTTCCATAACAGTTTTCCTCAGTGTATAGGGCACTCTGATTCTAGTGCTCCATATGTAGGGTTACTCACTGCTCCTCTTTACACAAAACAGTCCATTTTGGGGCAGTTGTGTCTTGTAAAAAATATGGAAAATGACAACTGTCCTGAGATTTTAGGCAAAAAGTATTTTCCAGTTTTCCACTAATAGATGCATAAAAGACTAATTTTGTATTTAAAACACCTTAATATTATATGAAACAAAATAGTTCAAATTGTGTAAGTGTATGCTTTTTTTGTGGAGCTGGTTGCCACTATGGTTTGTACTGCAAAATCTTGCATTTCCATAAAAAAGTGTTCCACTTTAGGCATTTGAAAAGGTGGCAATCTTACCCATATGATTTTCAAATGAACATTCAAATCTTCTGAAAAAAAAGAGCTTTCATCAGTACTTCCTGTTGCTAGAAAGTGTTGGACAGACTTCAGTCAGAAAATTGAATAGTAGTGACTGTTCTGGGTAATTCCATGATAATACTATCAGGTGTGTTTTAACAGGAATGTTCTGAAAGTACTCTTCAATCAAAATATTTATACTTTTTTGTGATTCCTTCTGTAACACTGTCTGAAATTTCAAATAGTATTATTCTAGAAGCCTAGCAGCATTGCCATGACTTTTGGAAACTGTACTCCATTTTATGATGACAGACTGACAGATACTATACATCTTCCCTGCAATGTTCCTGCTTCCATGGTAGGTAAACTCCTGTGCTCACTAAACAATGGCATAGTAGTTTATGGTCAGTAAACAACCTGAATTTTCTAATTTGAGATACTGGTAGAATTTCCTTACTCCAAAAATTATACCAAGTGCCTGTTCCTAAGTTTAAGATTACCTTTTCTCAGCAGAAAACATATATTTGCATGCAAAATTGGTATTTCAGCTCCTGTATGCAAAATATGTTCACTCACTGTACCTATGCCACAAGCTGAGGCTGCTTGCATGCTATAATGATAACTTGTGATTATACAGGCACCTTATCGCAAGTCAGCACTTGTTTATATATATGAAAACAGTTTGCCCAAGTCATTGCTGTTGCCATGACACATCACCTTTCAGCAACCTATACAGAGGTCCTGACACTACACTTTTGTTTAGCATGAGCTTCATATAAGAAATAGTCAAACTGAGAAATCTCTGTAAGTTTTTCACATACATGATATGGGGAGAGCATAGATGACTTCTACCTTCTGAGCTGAAGGTTAGATCCTCTTTCTGTCCAGAGGATGTTCGATATATTCTGTATGTGGCTCACCAGTCTTATATTTTGATATGTTAACTCTCAATCACAGACCTTTTGCAGCAGTTTATGTCACTTACTAAAGCACCCGGCTTATGTCTTATCAATAATTGGTATATAAACTAAGTACACACCTACTTTCAAATCCTTGAATAAGCTTTCAATTATTCTTTGAAAAATAGTGCTGAAATTACATAAAATTGTCATCTCTTATAAAGCAGGCCTCTGTGCACATTCATTTTATATACTTTTTAGAATCATCGGGTAATGCTGATAAGATCTGGCTAGATAGATTTTCAGAAAACACAGTTCCTTCAGTCAACATGACCATCAACTTCTGCTTTCAAGGGAGAACACTTGCAACCTAATAAACTGTCAACCTTATAATCACCACAGATACATATAGCATTAGTTCATTTTACAACAGGAACATCCAGAGAAGCCCATTTGCTATGCTTAAATGGATGAATACATCATCTCACTCAAGCTTCTCAAGCTGTCAATCCACTCTTTCCTTCACTCCACGTGATAATATCTACTTTTATAAAGTTTTGGTGTAGAATTCGGTTTCACCGAAATTGTGGCATTAACATCTCATAGTTTTCCAACTTTTTCATGAAACCTTGCCACATGAAAGTCAATAATTTCTTGCAGTAATTTAATCTTATGCAGCATAATTTGACTCAAAATTACAGTTAATTGTTCAGTTTAACAGATATTTCTTGCTTCTGTTCAGGGTTAGTGTCCTGCTAACATGCTTAACATCTCTTCATCTTCTCCTTTTCAGAACACTGTACAGAAGTGTTTAGACGGGAATTACAACTGTTTGAAAGAGAAATGAAAAGGGAAACCAGGGGCAAAGGAAGAAGAACATAACTACCAAATAATCAGTTATTAATATAATTGACTTTAAACTAGACACTAAATATCTAAAAGTACTGGAAAAAGCATTTTGTTTTATTCCTTCAAATGAAGATAATTTAGTTAGTGTCCTTAAAGATCTTAATTATTTTTTATGTAAATTAAATTTGCATTACATTTTACATGATGTAAATGGTCTCATGGAGAATTCCACACAAAGTCTTAGAAAATAAAGTGCATATAATCCAGTGTTAAATCACACATTGCAAGTATTTTCAGACACGTGAACAAAGATTGGAAATATCATTATCAACCCAGTAGCTAAAAGGTTTAACAACTTGTTACACAATAAAAGCGAAGCATTTAGGAAGGAGAAAGAAATTAGAATTATGAAGGCAGACCGGGGTAGTGGGATAGTGTTCATGAACACTGAGGACTATGTCTGCAAACTTTGTGATATGCTAGAAGAAATGGATTACTATGAACACATTTCTATCGATGTTATTAATCAGAATTTTAAAAAAGTAGAACTAATGCGTTTAGATTTATTATATTTATTAGATTCATTGCAACAAGGACAGACTGATTTATCACTGCTTACATTTTTAAAAGTAGACGATCCCAAAATGGCCCATTTCTTCAGAATTCTGAAAATCCACAGAGTTAGAAAACAATGAGTCACCATCTTCTAAACCTATTACCACAGCAAATTTTAGTAAAGCAGAGGCAATTTCTGTGTTGTTAGACTCCATCTGAAATGCCGTGATATAAAAGTCAGTATTGTTTTTAAAGATTCTTGGGCATTGTTGAATGTACTAACTCAATACAATTTTACCATGGGAGTAAGGATGGTACCATCATTTGTAAATCTGGTAATGAGTTTGTGGGAAATAGAAGTATTAAGTGCCCACAAACTTTTTAATAAAATAGCCTTTCCTTTTATAAAAAGTACATTGATGACTTGTTTTTTTTTATCTAGTATGGTAGTTTAAAAGAACTTAAGAGTTTCCTTCTAGATTTGAATATTAGTACTGATTTTTTAACTTTCACCAAGAGTAACATTGTTACATCTTTGGATGATGAAACTGAGCTGAATTTAAATAGAAAAGTTTTCAATAGTAGTATTTACAGAAAACTGTCTTTTGTTAATAACTATTTAAGCTTTGATAATTAACATCCAAAATTTATGAAAGGAATGTTTTGAAAGGGCAATTTATTAGACTGAGTCATTTGATAAGTATTGATACAAGGTTTGAAAATTAAACTTTGTATTTAAGAAAATTATTTATTTAAAGAGGATATTTTGTAGATATATTAGACAGAAATGTTGAAAACGTTAAGAACTTTAGAAATACAAAATGTTATCTCATTATAAAGACAGGCTTTACAAAATGTAGTGAAAGTCAACATGATCCATCTAATATGTGAGCATTTCCCCTTCTGATCTCTGACCTCTCGCAACATTAAAAACATAGTTAACAATAATTGGAAAATTATTTTTGGTAACAAAGATTTAATTTCAGTCATTGAAACTAGACCCAAATTTAATTACAAGAAAAACTACAATTTAAAAAGGTTGTTTTGAGAGGACAGTGACATCACAAGTTAGTAATAGTTGTGGCATGTTTAAATGGTTATATAGTCTATATGGACTATATGGACTATAGTCGAAAAATGGTTCTCTGAACTGAAACTCTTACTTAATCCAACTAAAACCAAGTTATTACTATTTTTCCCCTCAGCATCTACTCCCCTAGGTAAAGAATCCCCAAATGCTGACAACACGTTCCATGTGGAATCCACAAATGGTACCATCATAGAGCCTGTCTCTCATACCAAACTACTAGGTGTGACTATTGACCACAAGCTTAAATTTGATATACACATTAGCCAAACTATTAAGTCTGTAAACAAGAAACTCGGCTCAATGTATAGAATTAAGAACTTCTTAACCTCTTATGCCAAACTAACCATTGCTCGCACTCATCTCCTCTCCACCCTCCTATATGCCTCCCCAGTACTTTCGTTCCTCAATAAGCGAGAGCTCAACAAACTATCTGTAGCCTATAATCATATAGCCAGATTTATAACAGGAACACCGTATCGTACTCACCATTGCCTTAACCTAAAGACACTCCATTGGATAGAACTGACCAGTCTTCTCAAACTCAACCAACTCACTGAAGCTTTTAAAATAATTCACCAACCGGATAAAACCCCCTCACTGAGCAAAATACTGACCCCCTACTCTAACCTAAAATGCCTCCGGTCAGCAAATAGCGTCCAGGTATTAACCATTAAATCTAATAACTCAGGAGGTGACGCTCTCTATGCCAACTCCATCGGAAAGCTATGGAATTCCCTACCAAACAACCTAAGACTCATGACCTCGATTAATCAATTCAAAAATCACCTCAAAGAATTCTTCAAGTCTCACTGGTTATGCCCATGTCCTAAACCAGACTAATCTCAAAGGTTTTTTTCCACCTTACTCTCTTCCCTATCCCAGAGTTCAATAACATAACCTCATGGCCTCACAATGTAACCATTTTTAAGTTGTCCTTACAACTCTGTGAATGTATTTAATTAGTATGTAAGCTCACTGTTTTTTTTGTCTTTATGTTATGCTATTTCTACCACATGTAAGTGTATTGTGTTTTTACTTCATGTTCGGAGCTTTTCTCCCTGGGCCTCTACTGAAAAAGGACATGTATCCAGCTAGACCAGCCCGGTCAACAAATGTAAAATAAATAAATAAAATAATTGTAAGTACTGTAGTTTCATTAATGAAAGGTCCAATGTTGTCTTAAAACGTTCTCAGAAGCAGATTTGGGCCAGAAATAGATTCACATGCAATTCTAGTTTAGTTGTTTATTTAGCAACTTGTGAATCCTGTGAAAGTCTGTTGATGAAACAACAAGGAAAGTGTCAAAAACAATATATGAACATGTATTAGCAGTTAATAACAAATATTTTATAAATGCTTTAGCGAAACATGCTTTTCATTGTATATGTTTTAGAAAGTTTACATTTTTATTATTGATTATTTAACGCATGATCCATTTATTGGTAATATAAATAATGTTTTGGAGGTGAAGGAAGCTAACTGGCAGATTTTATTGCAAGTAGATAAGCCTCCAGGCTTGAATGAAAATATTAACATTAAATGCTTGCTAAATTCACAATGTATATAATTTGTATAAAAGTATAATTATATACTATATGAAGTATGAAATTATAATCTTTGTAACATTTAAGAAAGTTTTTCCTATAAAACTAATGCATTTTTAAAATCACATGATGTTTTTAGAAAATGTATAAAAAGATGTTCTGCTGTTATGATTCAGCGGTCATGAAGTTCTAATAAATAACAGAACGAAAGTGCTTAGCTCTCCACAGTCATCATGTTTACTGTTTGTTTGAAGTTAAAATGTTATACTTTTGGTTCACAACTTCCATAATTTTGTGGTGTGTGTTGGCTTCTGCTGCTGGCCTTTTTATTATTATTATTATTTTGGGGGGAGGGTTTCAAAGGTGGTTTTATAGGGAAAATTTGGTTTCTAGGTGTCTGCATCTATACAGGGCATTACTAAACACTGCTGCACAATGGGCAATGGTGGACAGATACACCAATTTATGCAGGCACTTAAAACACAAGGAACTGGCTTCTAAATCATCTGGCCAATAAACCAACTATACTAGATTGACCAGGCCACCACCTACTGCCATTAGATGTATTATCCCAGTCCTCTTAATGTAAAAACATTTAAAAAATTGCCTGAGCATATAATGCTACCACAAAACAATTTCAACAAACTACCTGGACAAGAGGATTTTAAGTATTAGAAATCTTTAAAATGAGTTAAGGTTCAAAATAAAAAAAATTAAGTATAATAAAGCAGTACCACTCTAAAACAGTTAACTGAAAAACAAAATAATAAAATAAATCCCTTATCTGCAACGGATGGGGCAAGACCCTCTCAGAGTGTGGAGAGGGCACCAAACAAGTGGGAATTCTGGGAAAAATGAGCAGGAGACAATTTGTAGTAAAGAAGGTTTACATAAGAGCAATATTGGTTTGCTGGTGGGCACTCAGTATTATGGATCTATGAAAAACAATGGGTAAGAAAAGTGCTTGAATAGTTTACACAACAGGTAATAGCAATGAAAGAGGGGAGAGAAGGACTTTGGAAGTCAGATTACCATAAGGGATAGAAGTCAGAGACAAATCCTTTAAAAAAAAACAAAAAAAAAATCCTTGTTTTCCCACCTTTCCTGAACTAGAATAGTCCCTAATACAGGTATTGCTGTATTCTGGACTTTAGAATAGTTCCTCTGTTGCCCATTTCCTTACTTGGATAGAAGGAAGCTTCTTTGTTCACCAGTGGGAGTGGGGAGCTTTGAGCAGCCTATCTGTCCCTGGAGGAGTGACCTCAGCACAAGATCTTGTTGTTTATTGGCAGGTTTTGGGCTAATTCCTAGTTCTTTCAAGTCCCCTGTTTAAAAACCCGCTTTAGTGTGGCTTTGCATGATTTTGCACATAGCGCAGCATCGGGCAGCGCTGCCTAAACAGGTTTAAACTATTACCGACTCCACAAAGTCTGCTCTTCACTTTTTCCCTTGGAACTGATCTGTATCTCAAAAGAAGCACTCTATCCTCACTTTATAGCCTCTCACTTGCACTTAGAAGGAATTTAAAGCACTAAATCCTCTCTTATACTCTAAATCCTCCTAGATCAGTCAAAAGTAGAAATCACAAATATCCTGACATGTCCAAAGGTCAGTTTCATGTGTACTCTCCAGTCCAGTTGGTAAATATGGGAATCTTAAGGCAGTGTTACAACTACCTTATGTACACAGACAACCCTCTTCTCCTCCCAACAAGTTCAAATATATGTGAGAGATGCAACTATATTGCCAAACTAGAGGCTGAGCTCTCTCGACCTATGTCTAGCACAGTCAATCAGGAGAAGAAGGTAACTGCACACATCACAAATGAAGTCTCACATAGACCTATAGAAAAAACAAACCAAACACATAAACACACAAGAACATACTTGGAGGCTCTAAATAAAAACCTGCCTAAGCAACAGAGACCTCCAAAGCAGACCACCAAATAACTGCCACCCCAAAACAACACCCACATATCACACAGTCCACAAAGTCAGTGTGCCACACAGTCCCAGCCCTTAAGGCTAAACAACAGACCAAATACACTTGTAATAGGTGACTCTGTAGTCAGACACACTGACGTCCCACTCACCAGGCTGAACAAGGAGAAGGTCACTGTAAGCTGTCTGTCGGGTGCCAGGATCTGCCACATAACACACTCACTCAGGTCACTCCAAAGCAAGTACAAATATGACTCCGTCATTGTCCATGCTGGTGTGAATGACCTGAGACGTACCTCCCTGGATTACATGAAAAGAAACATAGAGGAGCTCTCTGAGCATGTAGCCCAGGCTGGTATGACCCTGACCTTGAGTAGCATCTTACCCTCACCAAGAATGATGCCATAGTATAAAGAAAAAATGTCAAGTTTTAACAATTGGTTAAAATATTGGTGTCATTCAAAGGGGATCCAGTATCTGTCAGCCTGGGATGACATGCTTGACAAGCCACACTGCTTCGCTAGGGACGGCTTGCACCTGTCAACCCTGGGCTTTCGAATACTGGCTAAGGAGGCTCTTGCCACCCCCATAGTGCCTTTTTTAGGCAAGGCTCAAAAGACAAACCCACCTCCATAGACAATACAGAAAAAAAGAAACTAAGGGTAATGCTGATCAACGCCAGAAGTCTAAACCTCAAAATGCACGCACTCGAGATTCTCCTCAGTATGGAAAACATTGTTATCTGTGCAATAACGGAAAGCACCCCAGCACTACCAGGTTATACTTCATACCATGCTTTTTGGCCATAAAACTCAGACTGAACCACAAAAGGAGGGGGAGTATCCATATACATCAAAAATACCCGCACCTCCAGGTTAGTAGCACTGCACGAAGCAACGGAAACCATCCACGTGCAACTAACAGTGGGCAAAACTGCTTTTCAGTTTATAGCCTGCTACAGACCACCCTCCCAAACTCAGGAACCCCACTCAGCCTTCCTGAAAACACTGGAGAACATGAAAGTCTCTCCAAACACCATCATATTGGGTGACTTCAACTACCCAAACATTGAGTGGGTAAACTACTCAAGCCCACACACCCTTGACCAATGGTTCCTAGAATTTATAAACTCAAATGCTATGGAACAACTGGTCAACACCCCCACAAGAGGGGAAACATATTGGATCTGGTCAGCACAAACATAGGGACTCTATGTTCCACACCAGAGGTATACCCCTCACTGGTAAGGTCAGACCACAAATTAATCTCACTGGACATCCATATCCCATCCCCACCCACAGCCAAGGTAACCACGGTGAAGAACTTCTCAAAAGCAAACTTCACACTTCTCAAAACTGAGGTGGTATCCTTCAAAGCCATTGGGCCAGTGGAAAACACGGCTCAAACCGCAGAATCCTTCGCAACCGCATTCTATGGACACCTACAGGAATGCATGGATCATGCCATCCCAAATAAAACCAAGACTCACTCCTCAAAAGGCAGGAGATCTGTCTGGTGGACCCCGGCCATAAATAAGCTGTACAACAAAAGGAGGAAGCTACTACATGATAGAGCAAGATCCCAAAAAGGGAAGGCTTCTCTGGTCAGTACAAGCTTCCTCATAAAATCATCTAAGGCCAGCTTTGAAACAAAAATTGCACAAGATACTAAGGACAACCTCAAGGCATTCTTTAGTTATGTCAGGAACCTGGGCGGCAACTCCCAGATATGCTCTGAGTTAGTGAAAAATGACAAAAAATACACTGAACCAACAGACATTGCCAACATCCTGGCAGACAGATTCAGTGCAAATCCCCCCCCATCCCCCCCAAAAGAGCAAATCTCCATCCCAACAGGGTGTAACCTCCCAGACATCACAGATGATCAGGTGAAAGCTGCCCTCTCCAAAGCAAAAAACACAGCATCAATGGGACCAGACGGTGTCCCGGGATGCGTCTTACACGAGCTACAAGATGAACTTAATCCTCACCTTAAGTCCCTGTTCAACCTCAGCCTTACCACAGGATATGTACCCAAGGAATGGCGTACAACAACGGTGGTCCAGCTCCACAAGGGAGGTGCCACAACGGACCTCAGAAAATATTGCCCCATAAGCCTGACTAGCCTGGTCTGCAAAGCTATGGAGCGTATCATCATGGAACTCATAAACAATGATATCGGAAACCTTCAGACACTGGATCCTACCCAGTTTGGCTTTGTTAAAGGCAGGTCTTGCCTCTTGAACCTAGTCAAATTCTTTGAAACAGTTACCAGGGCCATAGACGAAGGGAAAGTGGCCCACACAGCCTACCTGGACCACGCAAAAGCCTTTGACACAATACCCCATTCAGGTACCATAAATAAGCTCACTAGCTTAAATGTCAACCCCTATGTCATAAGATGGGTTGCAAACTGGCTCAGGGATAGAACCCACATGGTCAGAATTGCAGGTGCCTTGTTAGACTCTAAGCCAGTTACAAGTGGAGTTCCACAAGACTCAATCCTGGGACCTCTCTTGTTCGGTATTTACTTCTCTGAGATACAGGCAAACACAGGAGGACTATGGCTGACAAAGTTCACAGATGACTCCAAACTAGGTGCCATAATAGACTCCCTGGCTGACACAAGCATACTCCAAAAGGGTCGCACAGAGACAGATAACTAGTGCCAAAGTCATGGCCTGAAGCTAAATGCAAAAAAATGCATAGTCATCCCCTTTGGGAAAAACAAAGTGCCCACAGACTACCACATAGGAGGTAACACACTAAGTACAGAGGAAGTAATTAGGGATTTGGGGACCCAAGTTGATAGTAATCTCTCCTTTGACAGTCACGTTGCCAAAGTGGTTAGAAAGACCTTCTATATAGCCCACCTCATCACGAAAGGTTTCACATCTAGATCAAGAGAGGTCTTTGTGCCACTCTATTCATCACTCATCAGGCCCATAATTGAATACAATGCCCCATTTGGGATGTACCTTACCCGACACCTGCAACAACTGGAAAGACCCCAAAAGTACCTCACCAAGAGGATAAAGGGGCTCAAACAAATGCCCTATGCAATTAGGCAAAGAAACTCCAGCTTTACTCAGTTGCTTACCGCCTACTCAGAGGCGATCTGTGCCTGACATATAAAGACATGTCCAACCCAGAATTAATGGACATGCTCCATCTCAAGAAATCCAAATCCCTTAGAGCTACACGTTCTAGAGACTTAAACCTGAGCACAGAAATAAATAGGACATGCTGGAGGGACAGATTCATATCCCAGAGACTCCCATCACTCTGGAACAAAATCCCAGTCCAGGTTAGGCAGAGCCCCTCACTGACCCTCTTCAAGAGAAATCTTGACGAGTGGATGGGAGATTGTACGTATACCCCCAGGATCACTTCTGGGTCCCTGCTAGACAGAGGCAGAATAAACTAACCGTAAAGGGACTATATTGTGTGACCTACTATTCATAGGCACAGTCTACAAATCTAAAAGGGTGGCGAAAGCCAAACACACTCTGGCTAGGCTTGTAAATGCCCTAGGGCAGATAGCCTATTATCAACCTATGAACCTATGAACCTATGAACCTATGAACTACAAACAACAAAAGGGTGGGAAAATTCAAGCTACAAGAAGCAGGATCGCTAGAGATGGCTCTAATCAAATAAAGCCAGTACCGGAGCTATAGTCCTTTGAATCTGAACTAAAGGTCAATGACCCAAGTAGGTTAGAATTGCAGAAACTTTAGCTTAATGTCTGAGTGAGGCAGGGACAAACACAAAGAAGAGAGGAACAGAAAAGCTCTGGAATTCAGGTAAAGTATAAGCAGAAAATAAGACTCAAGTAGCAAAACTGAAATATAAACAGCTGTAAAAATAATGACTCACCGGTCCTTGAGCAGAACTCACAATATTCTCACTACTGCAATTTTGCCATGTTCTATGACACCACCCTATGCAGAAATTTACCATTAATACTGTTTATGTAAACAAAATATAATAATAAATGAATAAATGAGGCTCAAATCTAGCAGTAGTTTACAGTCAGCCACAACTGTGAATAAAACTACAAGACTGAGGTCCCAGACAGGGCTCAAAATATAAACAGCTAGCATTTGCACGTACTTATATTTCTGGAGGAAGAAGGGCAGTATAATGTATAAACAGTGCTATAATCTTGCAGTAATTCACAATTACCCCACAACTGCAAATGAAATTACACAACTAAGGTCCTAGAACAAACTAAAACAACTGCAAACAGATAACTTTTTTGGCTAAACATGGAACAAAGCAGAAAAGTGAAAAAATCACCACTATAAGTACTACTTAAATATTTAAGCAGAACTGAAATAAAAGCGTTTCTTCTTTCATTTTTGATGAAAAGCTTGTTCCTCACAGTTCTGGTCTTTCCACACCTCTCCAAGTCTTGTGTAAAAGATGTTGGGTGGGCATAGCTCTGTGCTGGATGTAGCAGGATTGCTAGAGAGGGGTCCAGTCCAATAAAGCTAATGTTGGGGTTCTAGTCCTCTGACTCTGAGCTACACGTCAATGACCCCCAGGTAGATTAGAATTTCAGAAACATTAGCTGAATGTCTCATCGCGGTGGGGGGTAGACACAAAGAACAAGGGAGCTGAAAGGCACTCAAGCTGCAAGAAG
This sequence comes from Protopterus annectens, assembly GCF_019279795.1. NCBI lineage: Eukaryota > Metazoa > Chordata > Ceratodontiformes > Protopteridae > Protopterus > Protopterus annectens. Next base: position 1,103,681,835 of record NC_056730.1, read on the forward strand.
CACACTAGCTAAGAGGGATCTAATCAAATACAGACAATATTAAGCAGAATTGAAATAAAAGTTTTTTTTCTTTCCTATTTGACAAAAAGCTTGTTTCCTCACTGTTCAGGGTTTTCCAAATAGCTCTGAGTCTTACATAAAAGCAGTAGGTCTTTGCACTAACTGAAATTAAAATGTCCTGCACTTACCAATATTTTAGGCTCAAAATCCCTCAATAGCATTCTAAAGATCTGACCACAGCATTCACCTTTAGGTTTTTGAGAAAGAACCACTAAGTAATCTGTATGTGAATATATGCATGCTACTGAGTAATGAAACCACATGCTTCTCTGATGGAATATCAATAACTACAAAAAAAAAAAAACTCAGTTCCTTCTATACATGCAAACTATGACTCCTTCAAAGGTTAAATTATTTTGGTTCTTCTCAAACGAGCCATCCAAATTCTTTCCATCACTTTCTTCTTCGTGTTGTATACTTTGAACAAATTCCTGTGAAGACCATAACTGCACTGAAGCTACCTTATTACCGACACAGAAAGAATACTGAATAAGCACAGACCTGACAGCCATTTTATGCTTTTATGCAGGGGTACTCTCTCTCTCTCTTTTTCTATGGGGCTAAGTGCCATGCTCAGTACACTATAGTTGTAATAAAACAAAGCTTGATGATACACTTTATTTGTTAGGTAATACTGAAAGAATAATTAGCCTGCACAGAATGTACAACTAATCAGAAGCAAGTAACTTGATGCCCCATTTTCTAAAGGGCCATAACCCTTACTTAGTAGGGCCTAACTGTTGCCTTAGATCATCATCTTATGAACATGACTCAGCATATTGAACAACTGGATGGATTGACCATAAGCTATTTGGAATGATTCATAACAGACTTATACTGAGGCTGCACAAGGTCAAAGAAGTGCCCATTCTGTCGTAGGATCCCTAGGACTGGAGTAAGTAAGAGGTGATATTCCTAAGGGACAAAAATCAGAACCAGATATCAACATTAGCAAGGTCTTAAATTATCCTTCCTGGTAACCTTTGCTTGCAGAGCTCTCTAGTGTAGAATTTCATGTATTTGGTAAAAAAAATTGCATTTTTTTGCTGTACTGTAATCCTGAAGAGTACAATATTATAACAATGGACATTGGCAGGGAGGCTAATAGCTAGTTTAGAACAGTCACAGGTCTTCAGTGTCCATGCAGTTTAGAAGAAATTGTATAGTTTTTTTTTGTAAGTTTCATTTGTTCGTACAACCAGGAGTCCTGTGCAATTATGATTTGATTTAAACCACAAATAAATAGATTGAAAATGAATTTGTTTTCCATAATGGAACCACCAAAAATGTTGAAGTTTCTGATTCAAATACCCAAAACTGTAATCGGAATTTAACTTATGGACCTGTGCTTAAAACTGCAACCTCACACCTCCTGTTACTAAAGATAATCACCCAAAGGTCACCACTTGCAAAGAAGAGTCAGATGCCTGCTTTGCACATAATATCAAAGACTTGCTTGTCTTCCTTCTTTCTTTGGTGAATTAATTGAAAGGTATATTTTTTAAACAGGATACTTGAATTAGAATAATTCAAGTTCTTGTGTTTGGCAGAAACAATACCCACCACAGTGGCCGTTGTTTACCTGGACTAAATGGTAAAAATAATGTGCTATTTGTGTGTGAAGCATTTTTTTTCTACACTATATATGGGTAGTGTGTTCAGAAAAAAATCTCTAATTCAATGGTCCTTAGAGTGCTATTTTATCAAGCAATCAAGCAGCAATATTTCTTGAAATTTAGCACTGTTATGGAATTTGTCAAAATATTATCTCTGTTTTATACCATTATAGAGGGTTTTTATGTAGTTTACCCAGGTTGCAGCCTTACTTTAGATAGTACTTTGGTAATATCAGGTACCCAAGTTATGGGCTACAGTTCCTTTGGAATGATGTTTCCCGTGGAGTAAGGCTCCAGCATGTACCCATGGGACTTTTACGCATAGAAAAATTATTTCTAAGGTAACAATCTACTAGAGAAGAGTTCACATGTGTTGCAAAACTTGAAGTCCAACTTATTCTGTTAACTTATATGACAACCCTTTAAATGTAAGCATATTTTAACATCTCAGTCACATTTGGATATGAAGAATGGAATGGAAGCATCTCTCCTCCAACAACATCTCTACCTACACCCCAAATAAAATATTCTAAGGATAGAACAAGGCCGTACTCTGACAGTACAGAGTTGCTGTCTTGGTGGATTGAAGAGTCTATTGGCATTTGTAGTTTTGACCGAATAAAAAAAAAAAATCAGTTATTCCACAGATGCAATTGTAATGGCAATTTCACACCTCTCAATTGTACAGATTTTCGCAGAATGTCCAGATTTTTTCCTCACGTTTTTGGTCTGTTTCTCATAAAATTGTGGTTTTCTGGCAAACCACTGGCAAAATGAGGGATGCAGTCAGAAAATAACAGACATTTGAGTTTCAGATTTCATAAACTTCAGAAAATGTATGCTAATTCAAAGCCTGTTGTTATATCAACTTTCTAAGTTTTTAGGAGCAATATTTTAAAAAAGTGCCCCTATTTTTGGGCCTTTGCCCCTCATTATTTATGGCTTTCTCCAGATTTCTTGTTGTAACAGGTTGAGAGGTATGATTGTCTTTGTTTTTTTATGACAGTTTCTATGTCTTAGAGTGTTATATGATTGTAATATTTTACTATCCAGAGTGTTATATGATTGTAATATTTCACTATCTTATGAGTTCTTGAATATGGATTTATGTATGCGGTATCCATTTTTTGTTAATATATAGATTTTCTAAGACAGTTGAATTTCAGCCTTCATTGCCAGTACACAGTTGTAACTACTGACATACAAAAGTTTCCAGCTTCATGCCAGGGATAATTCAACACATTTGACTAGTTTGTAAGCTGAATATCCTGTGTCATGTTGCTGTCCATAATATAGCACTAAAATCACAGATGACAAATTTATTTAAGCAGAGGCTAAAGAGAGTAGTAAGTACATACAGTGTTTTGCTTCTAGATGTTATCTGATGCTACAGTGAACTGAATGACTTGCACAGATTATTTTAAGTGCAGTACTATAAAGACATTTTTAAAGGATGGCTTGGAAAGGTCCTTAAAACATAATGCATTCAAAATGAACTCAAGCAGAAAACAATCATGTTTATGCTGCTGAACAACTGTAATCTGCTGATTCTGTTAAAAAGTATGAGGTTTGATTTTCACAGTGAAACTGTTACATGGGGGGGCAGGGCTCTTTGTGTGAGGTTAGCACGAGTTCCCCGCTTTGCTTCTGACAGCATGCACGTGTACCATTAGATTTCTATCTGCCTGATCAGCTGGCAGAGAAACAAATTCCTTTTGTCTGTCAGCTACTATAAAGTATTCAATAAAGTGGTTGGTTTGCATTAATACTTGCAAAGAAAGCATTAAACACTAGTTATCCACTGAATGCATACAAAGATTTTTTTTTTGTTTATATATATGAACAACAACAGAATGCAAATACTTGCAAGACATACGATGATAAAAGAAGAAAGTCAAGTACTGATTGCAAAAGATAGTTGCACTTTAGGCTGCTGTATCCAGTCTCATGAGACATGTGTTTGGCCTTTAAACTCATTTACAAAAATGTTTGTCATGCAATTTACTGGTTGACTCATTCTCATCAATCTGAGTTTACCCTGATAAAACTGCAAGGAAGTCTTTTGTATATCTCTTCTCTTCTCTTGTCTTCTCTTCTCTTATCTGTACAGGTTTCCATCTGTATTTTATGTTTGTGAGTATTGTCAGACCCATCATGTCAAATACAAATATTTGTCTGCTGGTTTTGTGTGTGTGTGTGTGTGTGTGTGTGTGTGTGTGTGTGTGTGTGTGTAGGGATGCATACACTCATGTGTGCCTGTGACTGTTTCGTTTGTCTGTGTGCATGACCCTTGTAAGTCTCAGATGTTAGTTGTTTACACTCCAATAATAGAAAGTTGCTGCTGCTGTGTGCTCAACAAGTTTTTTTACAAAAAAAATGGTTGGATTAAACATTTGGTTTTGTGTTCTGCTCCATTTGCTGTATCGTAAGATAATACCAGGCTTTTTTTGAAGACTGAGAGAGTGGTTTTATTTTGCTTCTCTTGCTGATATGCGGTTTATGAATGGTTATTATGAATAAAGTTACAAGAAATATCATTGGAATAGTCAGTCTCAAGATGGCATGAAAACAATCACTAGTAAGCATAAAAATGCAGATACTGTGTTATGAGGTAACTTCTGATCTTTAAGATTTCTGACAGAATGTTACCAATTCAGTACTACGGCAGAGCAAAACTTACTGTAGTCACAGACAGGAGCAAAATAATCACAGAGAAGTGAAATATGAGGTGTATATGCTGAGTGGTGGAAGGCAGAACTGTATGGAAAATTATTCTGTTTGCTGAAAGTGTTAAAACAGTAACATAGTGGAAAGCAACCAAAGAAACAATAAACTTTAATCAACACCAAAGTAACACTAATATGTAAGACCAAGAATGTTCCACGATACCCATGGAAATTGAATTCCAAAGTTGAACCAACTGTGATTGAAGTTGCAGAATATTTTAAATGAGATAAATGAACTAGAGGTGGGATCTGTAGAAATGGGAAAAAGCAAATATTAAAGAAATAGCTTTCTCAGTGGCTGAACATGTTACTGAAGTATGTTCTGCCTAACAGCACAAGCATACAGAGTTTAAATCCACATTAGGGATATCTTATCTTAGGGATGGTGGTTGGCATAATGATTAATGTGTGTTTCCCTCACAGACAGGAGGTACATTGTTTGATCCTCACCAAGGGAAATTGGCTAGATTTAAAATATACCACAAGGGCAACTAGTCTAGTACTTACCTGTAAATGGAATTTGTGGGAGCAATACATGCAGAATAACGTTTAGCAGGACAAGTCAGGTTTAAGGAAAGCTGGGAACTGAGCAGTGCATGTAATGTTAGAGTGAATAATTATTAAAAATAAAGAAAAAATATATATGTCACATATAATGTGTGAATATGGCTTATGAATGTATGTGTGTCTATGCCTTAACTGATAATTTAATAAAGGTATTTGCAAAAAAAAAAAAGCCTGCACATACGTATAAGTCACAATACTATGTGGCATAAGTAATCAGAGTCATAAGTGGGCTTGAGACAATAATTCAGTCAGTAAAATAAGTAAAATAAAATAGGTGAGAAGAGCACTTGTACACTGTCCTAACATCATATAGCCTAATGTTCCTAAGGAGAAAATAAGTATATACAAAATCACAACAGTAACAGCAGATACAAATGTTCATGGGATATGAAGGAGAGCAAGGCATGAGTCAGAGGAGGGGAAGGAAAAAAGGAAAGAAACAGAAATGACAAAAACATAAAACGCAACTAAATAAAATACAATGGTGAGGCGGACAAGGGGGAAGGGGGAGGCTATCTCCTACCCAGGTTTATGAGATTCAGGAAGTACTACCCAGTCTGGGAACATCTTTACCGGCAGGCCAGGTTGCCCCATCTGGTGACACAACATATTGGCTCAGGAAACTAGCGGCCCATCAAACTGGCCCCTTACAGTGAGTTAACCAGATCCTGGGAAAGGAACTCCAGGAGATGTTGTACCAGGGATAAACCAGCTGTCCAGTAGTTTACTTCTCTTTTAGCATGTCTGATGACAAAATATAAATGAATAAATAAACATGTTGTTTTATTTCAATACATACTAATTGCATACATTCATAAAATCTAATCCAAAATAGTCTTAAGTTCAAGAAGCCAGAAAGTAGAGGAAACAGTGAGGTGGTAGATGGAGAGACTGGAGGCCAAATGAGGGGCTGCAGCACAATTGTCCAAACTGGGGCCCACAATTGTTAATGCCAGCCCTGCCTCTATTTATAAACTTTCTAACTTACAAAAAAAAATGTAATATTGGCCAATATGGCTAAATTACTACATTGTTTCAATACAACAGGCAGGAAAACTTAATAAAGATCAGTAGCAGTTCCAGGTTGATGAAAAAAATCCTCATCTCTTCTGTCAGTTATAACTAACAGCACTGCATCTGAAAGACTTTTCCAAACACACACCAGGAGTTCGTTCCTTATCATTTCTTGCAGGTTCTAGAGTGAATTATATACTTAGATCAGAAAAGTTAACACATTAAAAATAAAATTACTGCTGTGAGGATGAAGACAAGAAATTAAAAAAAAACATTACAAGGAATCACAAAATTACAAAGACAAGACAGTGGGCTTTTTAGCCACTGATTTTTAAGAAATAACCAGTTAAATTCCAGACCATGATCTTTACTTTGTGAACAGCTGCATTGCCTGAAGAGACTGAAGGCAGTCTTACCAAGCTGGAGAAATGTAAATAAGCCCATAAGCAAGACATTGCTGCCAGAATTCAATCAGCCCATTGGGACTTGTGGATATTTTATTTACTCACAACTCAGAACAACAAACCATCAATTTGCTTACTTTCAGATATCCAGAAGCCTGACTTCTTCTTTGTTTTGCCCGGAATATAAACAGCATAAACAGTATACACTGCTAGAGAATGTTACTCATTTTCTTTGGGTTGTCATAAATAAAAATCCTTTTCACCACTATATCATCACACCCAACTTTTTCAGAATTTCAAAACTGCCCATTTAATGTTTCACTACAACCTTCCATATTACATAAATATGCACAGACAGATGTCACAATGGGACTAGACTGAATTAAAAGAGAAGCAAACATATAATAATGTTATTGCAATATTTTCATGTGTACCATAAATTTTATATTCACTGAAGTTAAAAATTCCTGTGTACCCTGTGCAAATTTATTGTATTGATATGTGTAACTGTATGTATGTTTTTATTTATTTTTTATTTATTTTATTTTTTTGTGGCGTTTCCTCCACTGTAAACGGGTCACCTTTTTATGCCCAGTCAGACTATTCTAGTAAACAAATGCAGATAAATAAATTATTTGGAGGTAGTAGGGTATTTTACAAGAAGGTAATGTAATGCATTATCTCTAATTGTATATCTGTCTGTCTGCATACTTATGTAGATGTCTGTCTGTCTATCAGTCTATCTATTGGCCTATCTATCTTTTGATGTCTATCTATCTATCTATCTATCTATCTATCTAGATGAGGAAAGAGGTCCAAGTTGGCACAGCCCAGGAAAAAAGTTCCAGTAATACAGGATTTAGTAACAAAAAGATCACAGTATAATTATCCCCACAAATTCAGAATGAGTATATACTTAAGAATATACAAGGAGTGCTATAACAATAAAAACGGGTACCGGAGTCAACAGTAATTAACCAAAATTTGAAGAAATTCATCTGCACAATATTGTGTCAGCAGTACACTGAGTTTCAGTACATTGTGTATGATATTTGATCTAAGCAGTAGTGTATACTTATTGCTACACTGAGCACAGAAGCAGGCTCATGACATTGGTGTATATAATGAATAATAAATGTATTAAAACAAAACATAGTGTTCTACTTTGTAAAAACAAACAGCTTCAAAGATACAGAACAGGCATGGTGAAAGTGAATTGGGCATACAGAACATCTATTAGACTTAAAGATAACAATTACAGATGTGGTGAAGATGATTGCTAGAAGAGGTCTGCTGTTCCAAAAGCAAACAAGAAGAACTTTGGGATAGCTAGTCTGATATTTAGTAGACATTGCTGAAAGCACTGGTACAGCAAGGAGAACGGTATGAGTAAAAAAGGAAGTATGACAGAAAAAATGTGTTGGGATAGAGGAGGAGAGAAGGGAAGGGAACAGAATATAGGAAATATAAAGGACACTGGCAAAAGCAAGAAGGGTGATGCTTAAAGCCAGGATATAAGAGGTGAATGACTATAGAAGGGCCAGCATAATGACTGTGAAAACATGAAGAAGAAAGAGGAGAGTAGGAAGAGCTGCTAAAAGGACTATAAAGTGAGCTATTTAGGCATACAAGGTAAGGGAAGGCTATTAACCAACTATGTGCAGATGTCATCTGTTTACTGACAGGTGGCTTACTATATATGAACAAGACAGCTGAGGAGATGAGAGACCTTGAAGAACTGTACCCAGTCAATATCAAAGATAATGTTCAGCAAATAGCCTGTTGGTCATGGCCGGATGAGTTACTGATAACTCTACAATTCTAGCCATGCAATCTTGCTTAATGGATCACTATGCTCAGAAAAGGAAAAAACGATTTAAATATGTTATCTTATACTTAAATGTGTGTGTGTGTGTGTGTGTGTGTGTGTGTGTGTGTGTGTGTGTGTGTGTGTGTGTGTGTGTGTGTGTGTGTCTGTGAAAGTTGTGCATGTGTGTTCAATGCAATATTAATGTTCCTGCTGCACTATAAGTAAGCCAAGCAGGACATACCTCTCAACCTCATAGTGCAAGAAATCTGGACAAAGCCTAAAATAATGTGGGAACAAAGGCCTAAAAATAGGGACAGATGTTAAATATTGTTCTTATAAACTTAGAAAGTTGCTATATTAACAGGATTTTTGTTAGCATTCATTTCCTGAAAGATATTAAGTCTGAAACTCAAATGTATGTCATTATTTAGTGACTTCAATTCATAGTGATTTGCCAGCAAACAACAAATTTTATGAGGAACAGACCAAAAACATGAGGCAAAAATTCTGGACATTCTGCAAAAATCTGTACAGTTGAGAGCTATAATGCAGGATCTCACTTGCATTCATTTAAAAATCAACATTTGGTATTAGTACTTACTCCAGGAACTCTGGACAGACTGGCAGCAACTTTTTTTCCACTAACAATCTTTGGTTTGTCCATTTGTCATGTTTCAAATAAATTCTAATATACCTTTTTTCTTCAGCTACAAATACTACGACATCATCATTGTCTTCACCCCCCCCCTTTCCCATTTTCACATGGGATCACTGTGTCATCTCGATTGTCACTATATTTCCTGACTCAGTGCCACTCTCCTACCTTCTTCAGTGGTCATGCCTGACTGTCAAAGGTCTTCTTTCACACAATCTATCCATCTCTTTGCTGTATGCCATTGTTTCCTCTTGTCTACTTCTTTTCTCTCCCAAATCTTTTTTGTGAGATTGCCTTCTGCTTTTCTGTACCTGTGCCCAAACTACCATGTTCTGTTTTGTTCGGCCTTCTCTGAAATTGTATCCCTCACACTCTGTGCCAGTTAGCCATCGCCACTAATTCTAGCTCTGATGTCCTTATTCAGACTTCCCTTCTTCTTAACCACACATCCCAGATAGTTGAAGCTGTTAACCTGTTCCACTATTTTCCCGTCTTTCTCAGTTTTCATCTTCTGATTTCCCTCATTTGCTGCCATGACATACACACATAAACACATACATGCATGCACACATGCATACACATACAAACAGACATGCATGTGAGTGCATACAACACATGCGCCCTTCACACACACACACACACACACACACACACACACACACACACACACACACACACACACGCACATGCACTCACGCACTCAGGTATACACACACACACACACACACACACACACACACACACACACGCGCGCACACTCACATGCACACGCACTCGCATACACACACACCCACACACACACACACACACACACACACACACACACACACAAATATATATTGTGAAATATGCAGAATTGTAGCTTCATATGATGACAACTCAGCAAAAACGTTTTGTAGAAAATTCTTGCAGCCTGCATTCTTGGTATAAGTAACCTGTATAAGCCCACTCAGACACATTTAATACTGCCATCAGTTAGTTACAAAGGCCTGGGTCATCCATGTCCTCAGCAGCATCACCAATGTGCTGGTTTGATTCATATAATTACCGTGACTGGTGCAGCAAGCATCTGACAAAGAAAGGGTTCTATTTTTTGAATTAGTCATCTCTAATTGTTTTACATTCATTCTTGAATCTTGCAAATTCCACTAATTAAATGCATTTGCTTCAGCAGGTAATAGTCATGTAGCACGTTTTGTGAAATAATCACAAAGTGTTCATTAGAATAATCAAACACTGTAAGATGGCCTGTACACTGGTTTCTGTGTAAACCACACCTTCCTCTTGGTGGTGTTCTTGTTTGCTGGATATTGGATTTATCTCAACATAACACATCTGTGCAATGGAAGTGTTGCCTATTTACCTTCCTTGCGTTCTAAGGATAGTATTTCATCTAGCACTTTTACCAGATTTAGAATTGCTTGCATATGATCTTTAAGTGTACAGAAACTTTAAAAGTCTCACAAAATCCATGCACATTCTGGCAGAAGCATGGAACTGCATGGAACCCCAGATGAAAAGTATTTTAGGAACACCACCCACTTTCCATGCAACCAAGCAGCCAATGGGAATTTACCATACCCACTCACTGAGTACCATCATAGCCAGGTTTAGTAGTAATCAACCCTGAACATCTCCTCAGCCTTCCCCAGAACCATTCTTCCTAGTTATATATGCACAAAGGCAACTCACCTGCTAGCTTTTGTGCCATCTAAGAGTCCACTTATAACAGTCAGTGTTTTAAAGTGTATTCTGAAAAACAAATGTTATTTTAATCTAAAGGCAAAAAGACAGTAAACGCCTGTTTTGTTTTCACTGTAATCATATATATCAGAAAGATGACCCTCATCCTAAATATAAGGTAGATGATGACAGAAAGAGATAAGTGCGGGGTAGTTTTGGTCTGATAAAGTAATGCTATATAGGTTGCTTTGCAGGACTAAAGGTCAAGCTTACTATCCAGTGTAAACTTATCGTTATGATATTATTTTCCTTCTCCCATTGGGAAAAGTGTTTAAAGTAATGCACACACATTCAGAAGGTACAAAAACAGAAACTGTTCGTTCAACACAAATAACGTCAACCTCTGATTTAAAAATAACTGTGTCTTCTGGTATGCTGCCTGTCAGGGTTGTAGTCTTCTGTTTAGCATTATTGTGAAAATTCGTCTTTAAGAACAAACCACAAGAAAAGAAATGCAACCACAGCCTGTCTCAGAGCAGGGAGAAACTTAAGCATCATGCACACTGCAATTATCTGACAGAGTACATCAAAACCAGTGCAACTGAAAACAAAGATCTGACAGAGTACATCAAAACCAGTGCAACTGAAAACAAAGGTCTGACAGAGTACATCAAAACCAGTGCAACTGAAAACAAAGGTCTGACAGAGTACATCAAAACCAGTGCAACTGAAAACAAAGGTCTGACAGAGTACATCAAAACCAGTGCAACTGAAAACAAAGGTCTGACAGAGTACATCAAAACCAGTGCAACTGAAAACAAAGGTCTGACAGAGTACATCAAAACCAGTGCAACTGAAAACAAAGGTCTGACAGAGTACACCAAAACCAGTGCAACTGAAAACAAAGGTCTGACAGAGTACATCAAAACCAGTGCAACTGGAAACAAAGGTCTGACAGAGTACATCAAAACCAGTGCAACTGAAAACAAAGGTCTGACAGAGTACATCAAAACCAGTGCAACTGAAAACAAAGGTCTGACAGAGTACATCAAAACCAGTGCAACTGAAAACAAAGGTCTGACAGAGTACATCAAAACCAGTGCAACTGAAAACAAAAGGTCTGACAGAGTACATCAAAACCAGTGCAACTGAAAACAAAGGTCTGACAGAGTACATCAAAACCAGTGCAACTGAAAACAAAGGTCTGACAGAGTACATCAAAACCAGTGCAACTGAAAACAAAGGTCTGACAGAGTACATCAAAACCAGTGCAACTAAAAACAAAGGTCTGACAGAGTACACCAAAACCAGTGCAACTGAAAACAAAGGTCTGACAGAGTACATCAAAACCAGTGCAACTGAAAACAAAGGTCTGACAGAGTACATCAAAACCAGTGCAACTGAAAACAAAGGTCTGACAGAGTACATCAAAACCAGTGCAACTGAAAACAAAGGTCTGACAGAGTACATCAAAACCAGTGCAACTGAAAACAAAGGTCTGACAGAGTACAACAAAACCAGTGCAACTGAAAACAAAGGTCTGACATAGTACACCAAAACCAGTGCAACTGAAAACAAAGGTCTGACAGAGTACATCAAAACCAGTGCAACTGAAAACAAAGGTCTGACAGAGTACATCAAAACCAGTGCAACTGAAAACAAAGGTCTGACAGAGTACAACAAAACCAGTGCAACTGAAAACAAAGGTCTGACAGAGTACACCAAAACCAGTGCAACTGAAAACAAAGGTCTGACAGAGTACATCAAAACCAGTACAACTGAAAACAAATGTCTGACAGAGTACATCAAAACCAGTGCAACTGAAAACAAAGTTCTGACAGAGTAAGAGAAAACTAGTCTTTAAGTATGAAACATGGCTTGCCCAACAGCGCTCTCACAGTGCAGCCAAAACAGTGTTAAAGCATTCCAGGAGCTGTTGTTTTGGGGAAACTACCTTAGATAATATGTTTACAGGAGATATACCCTTCAGAGAAAAACTGTTTTCTAAGATCATAGCTGAAGTAATACTAGCAATGGTCATAATTTATTTATTGGAAAAGTAATGGTGGTTAAACAAAAAAACAGCACAATACAAAGTAATGCAAACTAAAGACATCCTATCTGAGACTTGACAAGAAGTAGAGGTTAGTTAAAACAGCAGTTACGTGATGGATGCTAAAGCAGAGGCATACAGAAAATGAGTGCAGGGTATGAGTCACATGAAAAGTCCAGGGTAAAGCAGCACCACTAGAAAAATGCTAATCTGCACATCCAAATGAAACAGCCATATCAAGTCAAGAATAAGCAGTTAATTCGCAGAAAGTAAAGGTGAGCTGATACAGTGCATCAGTAAATGAAGCAAATAAGCTGAGCCTCCATTTATTTCTAAAAGATTAAACACACTCTGATTATCAACTAATCAGCCAGTGACCACACAGCTCACTGGCAGTGAATCAGCAGAAAGCACTTAGACAACTAGAACAGATTGTACATGTTCCTTGCTTGGTAAACATCCAGAAGTGACATCTCAAGGGTAGGCAACCTGGCAAGTTGCAAACATAATGGGGTATATCTATGACCCAACATTGCATAGGTTTTTGACTCACCATTCGTCAAAAGATAGATTTAAAAAAATAGTGAGTCAAAATCACAGGAAAAAAAATTTTTTTTTTGCAACCTACCTGCATCTCCCATGTGGAGAGTCTGCCAACCACAAATCTTTTAATGTTATATGTACCAACTACACTGTTGCACCACATGAGAAAAAGAGGGAAAAAAACAAAACCATTATATCATCTCACATAATATAACACACTGCAATGAAGCTCATTGTGAGATTCAATTTTTAGAATAAAACTCCTCGTTAGAAAACCGAGAGTGTACTACTAGCATAGCCATGCTATCCACTAGAGTCCAGCGTACAAATAATATCACTTCAAGGAGCTGTATTTTGAGGCAGAAGCAGAGGGGTTACCTGAAGATTCAGTGTTATTCAGAGAAGAAAATCATTAGAGAAGGAAAATTACAACAAACGTAAGTAACAGCTTTCCTTTCCACAGCTTACAGTCAGACACAGGTTCATAGGTTCATAGGTTGGTACTAGGCTATTGGCCCTAGGGCCTATACAAGCCCAGCCATAACAATTCCCTGGCTATTTCTTCCCACAATATTTACTTCTGTCTAGCAGGGCAACTGACGTGATCCCCAGGCTGAATTTCCTATCTCCCATCCAATTGTCAAGGTTCCTTCTGAAGAGGGCCAAAGGTGGCCATTTCATCTTCCAGCACAAACTCCATGTGCAGTACCCATCCAGGGCATTGTGAATATTCATACAACTACCAGGGACCTCTTCTGAGGAGCAACAATAGTAGTAAGACCACCCTCAAATGTCAATAATAATAGTGTATTACTTTACCATAATGATAGTGTGTTACTTTACTATAACAATATCGTGTTACTTTATCATAACAATAGTGTGTTACTTTACCATAATGATAGAATGTTACTTTACCATAACAATAGTGTGTTACTTTACCATAATCATAGTGTGTGTGTTACTTTACCATAATGATATTGTGTATTTTACCATAATGACAGTGTATTACTTTACCATAATGATAGTATGTAACTTTACCATAATGACAGCATGTTACTTGGGTCTATATTAGATCAGCGAATGCTTAAACAAGCAAACGCTGATTGATCGACCTTATTTTAGTGAAAGTTAAAAATATCGAAGCAACAGGAACTCAAATTTTTTCCTAGGGAAAGGATTCGGTTGTCCGTTTCTGTTGCTTCGGTATTTTCAGTGCTGTGGTGGAAAGTTACTAGTCGGATTCAGGTAAGTGTGCGATTGTGTGGATATGAGTGTTAGGGTGCGTTAGGTGAGTTAGGGTTAGGGCTCGGGTTAGGTATGTGTGCGATTGTGTGGACATGAGGGTTAGGGTAGATTTAGGTGAGTTAGGGAGCGGGTGAGGTGAGTGTGCGATAGTGACGGGCCTTAGGGTTAGGGTTTGGGTTAATTTAAGTGGATAGTTAGTGGTGTGTGCATAGTTTAGTGTAGGATTAGGTGTCAGATTTTAGGTGTATGTGTGTGGATTTCTGTTTGCTTGGTGTGCTTGTGGTGTGTATGTGTTTTGGATCAGCGATTTTTTCGCTGATCTGACAGTTTCGAGATTGTAAGCTTTTGCTTACATAAGGTCGATCAATCAGCATTCGCTTTTTTAAGCATTCGCTGATCTAATATAGACCCTGTTACTTTACCATAATAATAGCGTGTTACTTTACCATAACAATAGTGTGTTACTTTACCATAATGATAGTGTATTACTTTACCATAACAACAGTGTGTTACTTTACCATAGCCACCTTTCTGAAGCAGAAAATTCACTGGGTATCAAACAGGTTGAATTTTAGTGCACTAGCATAACTGTACTCCTTGACAGCCACTGACTGCTTGTGACACTGCAGTCATTTTCTTACTTTGATGGTAGCAACTGCCAGTCATCAAAGCCATGCCCAAGCCATGCCCCAAACCTGCACAAAAAGATCAGGGTGGTGCATCTTTGATAAATAACTGCATTCCATATCCCTAGAGCAGGTTTACATTAACAGGGTTTAATAAATCCTGATCGATACCGAACTTCCCTGCCACTTGACTATCATCAAGCATGACTCCAATCATTCTCTTTGTGGGTGGCAGCATGCAGCTTTATTGGGCTGATCATAAAAAACTATGTGACTCAGAGTGGAAAATTCAGCCTGCTGTTTGTATACTCTGAACATTCAGCCTTCTTGGAGATCATGACTGCATTTCTTCTAAGAAACCTTAATGCTCATGGGTGAACCGCCAGAGGTAGATAGAGTGTCATCAGTGGGAGGAACATCTTGCTTTAGCTGAATTAAATTTCTGAATGTTCTTGGACTTCTGTGGTACTCATGAACTGTCTGTAACTAACACCATCTTCAAACACAAGGCTACTGCTAAGTGTATTTGATACCAGAGCACCTTTGGTTAAAGGCTAATATGTTCATAGGTTCATAGGTAGGTACTAGGCTAGGGCCTATACAAGCCCAGCCAAAAAGGTACCCTGGCTTTTGCCACCCAAGAAAATTATTTTCCTATGCCACTGTCGAGCAGAGCCACAGAAGTGATACCCGGGGTGAATTTCCTATTTCCCATCCAGTCATCAAGATTTTTCTTGAAGAGCACTAATGAGGAGCTTTGTTTGATATAGATAGGTAGTTTGTTCCAGAGTATGGGAAGTCTCTGGGACAGGAATCTATCCCTCCAGCATGTTCTGTTTATTGTGGTGACAAGGTTTAGGTCCCTAGAACATGTAGCTCGGAGAGATTGGGATTTCATTAAGTGGAGCTCTGGGTTTGACATAGCTTTGTATGTTAGGCAGAGATCACCTCTGAGCAGGTGATATGCGACAGAGTAAAGCTGGAGCTTTTTGAGACAGTCTGCATAAGGGTATCTGTTTGAGGCCGGTAATCCTCTTTGTGAGGTATTTCTGTGGCCTTTCCAGTTGTTGTAGATGTTTTGTGAGGTACAAACCAAAAGGGGCTTTGTACTCTATAATGGGTCTAATGAGTGATGTGTAGAGGGAAACAATGACCTCTTTTTTTCTGGATGAGAAACCTTTTGTGATGAGGTGTACCACGCAGAAGGTTTTCCTGACTACTGTGGTGATGTGATTATCAAAGGAGAGACTACTGTCCACCTGTGTCCCAAGGTCTCTTATCACACTTTTGGTGTTAAGTATACTACCGCCTATGTTGTAGTTCATGGGTACAGAGTTTTTACCAAAGGGGATGACTATGCACTTTTTGGCATTGAGCTTGAGGCCATGGCTTT